>NC_056732.1:602428830-602566330 GCF_019279795.1 Protopterus annectens
CAGTAGCACCAATAATTTAAAGAAAGAGGACACACACATACACACTCTTCAGTTTCTCAGAAGCAAAAAATACCATTGTATGGTAGAATTTTGGAATAAAGATCATTAAAGTCTACATATTTAGCGCTGTCTCTATGATAAGGTGCTTATATTTTTCCATTGTTTTGTCACACTATATTTTCTAAACATGTTTCTGATTAGTATTCCACATTAGTAATGGAAGTTGGAAGAGTTTCATGCTAGTTGGTATTCAAGGTTTATGTTAATTAGATGCCCAAACATTTGGCTGGATGTACCTACCTTTCAAGGGCCTTTGTACCCATTTTCAATATCTGCAGGTTAAGAGGTATAACAGGACAAAACTAGTGCCAAATGATTGAGGAAAACTCTAGGTGCAGCAAAAAAACTAAATGGCAAGGAAGTAAATTATTGGTGGAAATGTTTTACTTGGACCCTCAGTAACTGCCTGTAGACTTTGTGGATATAGATATGTATACCACCTACACTCACGTCCATGGTTACCAACCAAAATGTGGACAATTAGCATCCTGAACTTTTTAACTTTATGAAACTGCTGAGGTTCATTAGATCTAGTATAGGCTTCCACTGTTCTTATTTTTAGTTCTGTGAAGAACTTTGAATAAAAACACATACCTATTGCTGAATGGGACACTAGCTGTCTACTTTGAAACAGTAGAACCCATTAAACCAGAGGAAGATCAACCTGAAGTTGGCCTTCTGAGCAGTCTGGAACTGGTCCAAAAACTAAGGAGGTGCACAAAATTCTGTGATTTAATCTTTGAAGATGACTTCAGTGGCCCAGTTGTACATGGTTGTGAGATGCAAGTTCTTCGTAAACTGACAGACCCTGCCTCCCAATGACTGGAGACCAGAACCGGAGGCAAGGGGGCAGATGATGGTTGATGCCATCACAACAGTTTCTTGTTGGCAGACTTCTTGCTGCTGCTGCATCCCTCCACTTGTCTGCAGTTGCTTGTGCTGTTTAGATTAGAAATGTCTCCTTTTCATTAAACCGCTGTCCTCATGGCTACTTTCTAAAACAGAGACAAAATTTACAGGAGTACAATACTGACCCAAATGGACAAATTTCAGGCTTAGCCCTAGGGGTTATAAAAGTACAAAAGAAGGATGGAACAGAGAGGAAATCAATCGATGAATACTATAATATACACAATTATAACAAATTAATAGAATTATTACAAACAAAATATAAGTTTGTATTAATAAAATGGCAAGTAATAAAACGTATACAAAGAAAACTGAGTACTGAATATTCCTATGTCTATAAAACATAAAAGTATTAACAAAATAACATAATTTTCTAGTGGAGTGGTGATAAATCAAAGAAACGAAAATTCCACATAAACACCCCCCCCCCCCTACACACACACACACACACACATACACACACACACACACACACACACACAGACACACACATACACATACACACACACACACAAACGCACACGGTTACAGTGTGGTCATCTACAGTATTACAAAGTTGAATGCAAAACATAAAACATGATACAGTACAGAATTACTCTATCAAGCACTCAGAACATGTTGCATTGTAAAGATTGTAAAAAGAAAGCAATTTCCTTTTATGATCTTTAAAACAACCCCCCAAAACAGCAGCCCCTAATTAGTTTGATAAGATGTTCTTTTACAGGAAGTTTTTTTTTTTTTTTTAAGGTAAGCTATAGAGTTAGATACAGAGGCAGAAACATGGTTAGGGTGGTCACCTTGCCCACCTTAATAATATGTGCCAATTCTAACCCTACAACTTAGCTTAAAAAAATCTGTAACACAAAAAGTAGAACACATAAACACACTCAAAACATTAAATTGCACAGAACACAAAATATATCCCCTCCCCTTCCCTTACTCTAATCCTATCCCGCAAATGTTTGCGCGTGCGCGCGCGCGCGCGCACACACACACACACACACACACACACACACACACACACACACACACACACACACACACACATAAACCCATTTGCATGTTATGATAAAGCATACAGCCAACAAAACAAATGCTCCAAAACTGAAAGTTTGCACAACTAGCACTACAGTTTATTCTGTTTTGCAAATAAATGTGTAACAGAATGAATGGAACATATATATCTGTATATCTCAAAATTTGGGTGACAGGTATGTGAGATCTTACTATTCTTGGGGCTGGGGAATATGCCCTTTCCCTGATACTGTACGAACTCAGTTAATATTTATAACTAACAGGGGGGTTGAAAGACAGAAAAACAATATTTTTTTTTCTATTTTTTATTTTTGAATTTTGCATGCCCTGATGTTATTGCTTGGAATATGCATAGGAGGTTGTCGATGCTGGTGTTAATATTTTTGGTTGACATTTAGGAAAACAACTTTTGGATGTTTCAGTTTAATTCAGTACACACATACATATATATATATATATATATATATATATATATATACATATATATATATATATAGAGAGAGAGAGATTTCATTTACACTTACCTTTGTGACCAAGAATTGGCTGAAAAGAGTGTGAGGAAAAACAGTTTGCTTACCCTGTTAATAAATGATTTAAAATATTTTACCCAGTTTATTTAATAAAGATCTCACTTGGCAATGCATCAAACTGGTCTGATAATTAATGTCCATGATAGCTAATGTAGATGTACATTTACTTTTCCCAAACCTTTAAAACATACTATCATTAAGGGGTGTTTACAGGTGCTCAAAAACCACTGTCTCAAAGCCAGGGACTAGATGCTTTTTAGGTCATGTAGGATGCTGCTCATGCTCAAACTCAACTACAAGTTCTGGCAAGCAGCCATAGGGACAGAGTCGTGGGGGGGGGGGGGTAGGATTAGGAAGCAAGAAGAATGTTTTAGGGTTAAGCAGTGATCAGGGAATTTAGGTTTGGGGGGGGGGTTGGACGTTTAGGAAGCAAACTGGCACTTCAGGTTCAGGGAGATAGAGTGGAAGTTTAAGGTAAGGGACAAAGGAGTCAAACTGGGAACTAGGTGGGAGTTCTAGGCTTAGGGTTTAGGTTCCGGTAGGGCTAGGGGTTTATAGATTAGGTGAAGGGAGGACTATGTAGAAATGGGAGTTTTAGCACTTGCTTTTTCAAACAAAAGGCAGTGAGCAGGTGTGTGGAAAAGCTACTAGCACATAAACCTCTGTTATAGATGCATCATTAAGAATAACACTTGGGACAGGTATATTCTTGACCCCTGACAAGAAGAGAGGCCGATAACAGAAGGATCAGCCATGTGTTTTCCCAGAAAAATTTACATTGCTCCTAAGCTCTAAAAATAGTTTAGGCTTCTCTGGGATACATCACTGGCAATCAGCTCTGAGAAAATGAACTGAAAGCAGTCAATAACAGCAGGGCTTCCTAGTATATCTTAATCATAAGGGAGGATAAATTCTTACCAGGCCATTTCATTTTTTTATGAGGTTTATTGCCAAAAGCAATATTGTTGTGGAGTGCTGAAACAAGGGGTAAGGTTGTCTATACACCCACATTAGTATCTGTTTTAACTTAAGGTTTCACCATCTTCACCTTCTTCTGAACTTGAAGTAGAAAAAGGAGCCTTTTTTCACTTTTTTTTCTCTTTGGTCACACCTGAATTACAGGGTTTGGGGACTGAAGATTATCACCTTGTCAGCCATCTACAGTGTTAACCAAGGGATTCCAAACTCTCCACATATCAGTTTCACATCAGTGTTTGAAATACAGTGCATGGTCTCAAGTTCCTAAGTCACCCAAATTCACAATAGAACCTGGAATACCCAATTCAGTAAATATCCATGCATTCACACTAACACAATCAGCAAATCATAAAGCCTGCAATGTTTCTGAAAGACAGAAAATATTCTGAGGCCTGCAAACTCCCACTGTGGAGTCGTTTCTGTTACAAATGCTTTATGTGTGATCTTTACATGTCCAGTTTACAAAACTGTCCCAACCTTCCTATAATTTCTCAACTACTTGACAACTCTGAATTACCACTATTTAACAACCTTGCTGGAAAAGCTTAAATGTGGACACAAATGTTCTATGAATGCTATGCATGCACAGAAGATACCTATGCACTTCACTTGGTAAGACAGTGAATCTGTCATCTTTTATCTATCTTCCTTATACAGATCACAACCTTAGAAAAGCATTTCTCAAAGCAAAAGCATGCTGTACAAACCATAAAGATGAATCTGCCTTTTAGGTACATCAACTCGTTCTACCAACTATTCAGCAGAAACTATTGTGCTAGAGAAGAAAAAAAACAGTTCTGCATTCTGAATTCAAGTCAGCTGATCCAGGTGGCTTCTCAACCAGAGTTGTAGTGCATTTGTGCACAACTAAAAGGAAAACAGTATTCATTAGCTATCCATTCTCCTCTTTTGTTAGTATCACTTTGTAAACCACCACACCACTGTTATAACAAAAGTCAAAAAAGCTTTTGTGAAATGGTAGACAGCATTTAACCTAAGTCCAAGAGAACATCTTAAATGTAAACAGAAAATTCCTCCACCAGAATCATACATGCTTCCTCAAAGGAACCACAGGAAGAAAATGTACTGTCATGCCATGAATGTTATTTTCAACTGAAAGATAGTGTAAGCCTTTGTAAATTACCTTTTCCTTCAGTCTATTTATAAGGATAGTTTACTGCATGTTGTACTTCCCTGTACTACTTTTCAAATCTGTAACTGTTTTAATTGGACTCTTCTTTCCAGTCTTCTTCAGAAAACAGGTTCAGTCCAGTAGCAAATTTTTAATATGATTAGGATAGGCAGACAGGTAAATAAAAACCTGTTACACAAATAGAGAACCTATCATAATGACATACATGTGATTACAGTGTGATTCATTGCAGTATCACAAAATCAAATGCAAGACATCTGACACAATACAAAAAAGAATCACACCACTGAACACTCAAAACATCTAACACAGTAAAGATCACAAAAATAAAGCAATTTCCTTTTACAGTCTTTACACTAGCCTCTAATTTGTCTGATTGGTAGTGGTGTTAT
This sequence comes from Protopterus annectens, assembly GCF_019279795.1. Classification (NCBI taxonomy): domain Eukaryota; kingdom Metazoa; phylum Chordata; order Ceratodontiformes; family Protopteridae; genus Protopterus; species Protopterus annectens. The sequence continues at coordinate 602,433,888 of NC_056732.1, forward strand.
GAAAAGTTTTTTTTTTTAAGGTAAGGAAGGTGTAGGATTAGGGGCAAGGTTAGGTTTAGCACATATTACTAACTTTGGCATAAAAGAATGACTGGTTAAAAAATAAACCATGTCCTTGTGAAAAATGAGGTGGGCATGACTCATCATAAGAGCTCATTCTTTCATGTAAAGAACTTCAAATCCACCAGATCCTTCACGTATGTCCACAACCTCACAGGAAGCACCCAGATCTGTTCAGAGCTGGTGGTCAAGGACACCACATATACAAATGCCGTATATATAGCAAACTTGCTGACTAACAGATTCAGCAAAAACTTTACCCCTCTGTCCCCTCCATCAGTAAATGAGGACATCCCCAGTTATCTGCTCCCTTCCCCTTATATCTGGAGAACAGGTCATCACTGCTCTCTCAAAGGCAAAAAAATACAGCCTCCATGGGACCCGATAACATCCTCGGTTGCATCCTATGTGAACTCAGGCAAGAACTTGCAGCACCATTAGCTGCCCTATTCAACCAAAGCCTGAGTACTGGCTTCATCCCAGCTGAGTGGAGGACAGCCACTGTCATCCCTTTACACAAAGGTGGAGTGTTCACCGATCCGGGAAATTATAGACCTATCAGCCTAACTAGCCTGATCTGCAAGGCCATGGAATGGATTATCATGGACCTCATTAACAAAGACATTGGCAGCCTCCAAACACTTGATCCCACACAGTTTGGCTTCGTCAAGGGGAGGTCATGTCAGCTAAATTTGGTCAACTTCATTGAGACTCTCACAAATGCCATGGATGAGGGGAAGACTGTCCACACTGCCTACCTTGACCTAGCCAAAGCCTTTGGCACTGTTCCCCACTCGGGCATAATAGATAAACTCTCTCAACTAGGTATGAATCCATATGTTACCAGATGGGTAGCAAACTGGCTCACTGACAGAACCCACGTAGTCAAGATGGGAGATGCCACCTCAAGCAGTAGACCCGTAACAAGCTGCATACCCCAGGGTTCGGTTTTGGGGCCTCTGTTATTTGGGATATACTTTTCTGAGGTGCAGGCCAAAACCAGTGGGTTATGGCTGACCAAGTTTGCAGATGACTGCAAGCTGGGTGCTGTCATCAATTCTCCTAGTGATGTGGACATCCTCCAAGAGGGTCTCACTCAGACAAATGACTGGTGCCAGAAACATGGCCTCAAGCTGAATACCAAAAAATGCATCATCATCCCCTTTGGGGAGAGTGATGTCCCCACAAATTATCACATTAATAACAACATCCTAAGGACTCAATCAGAAGTGAGGGATTTGGGCACCCAGTTTGATAGCAGCCTGACTTTTGACCACCATGTTGCTTCTGTGGTACAGAAAGCCTTCTACATGGCCCACCTCATACGTAAGTGTATCACATCCACAGACAAGGAGGTCATAACATCCCTGTATTCTTCCCTTATAAGGCCCATTATTGAGTACAATGCACCTTTCGGCATGTACCTCGCAAAGCACATGCAGCAACTGGAGAGACCACAGAGGTTCCTCATCAGGAGAATCCAGGGCTTCAAACAGCTACCATGCACAGATAGGCTAAAAGTCCCATCTCTCTACTCAGTTTCATACAGACTCCTCAGAGGTGACCTCTGTCAGGCATACAAGGCAATCAAGGACCCCACCTTGATGGGACTGCTGCATATCCGCTAGTCAAGCTCCACTCGAGGAGCCTGCATGCGTGGCCTCAACCTTTTCTGTGACATCAACGAGACTTGTTGGCGGGACAGATTTGTGTCCCAGAGACTCCCTCATCTATGGAATAGACTCCCTCTCCACATCAAGAAGAATGCCTCTTTACCCCTTTCTAAGCAGAACCTGGATAACTGGATGGGAAACAGAAAATATACCCCCTGGGATTCCACTCATGTCCCTGCTGGACATGGGCATTGGATGTTGATTTGTCTAACCATGGGCTAAACTCTTGGTGAGGCTTATAAGGGTCTCAGGGTCAATAGCCAAGTAACCTCCTATAATCCTATGAGGTGGTTCAACTATAAAGAGTGCAAGTTTGCAAGCACTAAGTTAAGAACCCAATGAACAGACACCTATTTTCTAGTAGACAGATATGGAAAACTACACTGTTTAACTTGAGTATATGAAGAAGTGGGGGGGGGGTCCAAAGGCAGACAAAAACAGCCAACAAATGAAACCTGATATAGGCGTAAGAAAGGACAGAGGACAGCAACTCACACAAATAACCAAGAACCAGAAGCAGCTGGGCCTGAAGAGGGTCCAGCTTCTTGGACTGGATCTACAGGAAAATCTTTTCCACTTATACAAACATGATTTCCTAGTAGCATTTTTAGCCTCCTTTAATGCCTGTTGCACATCCTCAGGAAAAAAAAGTGCCTAAAAAGGCTCAACATGTTATCACTCAGGCAGTCAGAGCATTTTGGACTGGGGTGTAGCACACAGCTCCTTTCTTGTGTGAGTAAATCCAGTCTGTGGGGAAACTTGTAGTAACTGCCTTTGGTCAGTTTAAAAAGAAAGATGAATCTCTGTTGCCTGGGCCAAAAATGAGTCACCACCACAATGTTTGGGCAGTCCTTCTGGATCTTTTGAAGAACTCTGGATATCTGAACTGTGCAACAACATAAAGGAACATTCCCATATATAGGAATGAGAAGGAATCTGTCTTCCACACCTGACTACAAGGAATCCTACAACAGAATTTCTTTGTTTTTTCTATTCTGAAAAGAAGCAAATAAATCTACTTGACGTGTTGCCCACAGTTGGATTAATTCTTGAAAGACCTCAAGGTGAAGTTTCCTTTTGTGAGTATCCGTCCTGGCCCTGCTCGTCTGCCTCAAAGTTTTGCATGAACAAAATGTAAGAACCCTAAAAAGTCAAAATTAGCTGCGTTTCTACCTACCAGGCAATCACAGCAAGCCTGCATAGGGGGCAAGTTCTAGCACCCACTACTTGTTTATGTACTACATCACTGTGGTGTTGTCTGTGAAAACTAGTAAAGGTCCTGGTGCCCAGAGATTATTTAAGGCTTTCAAATTATTTATCACTACTACCACCTCTCTGACACATATGTACTTCTGTATGGCATGATTTTTTCACAGACCATGAACTTTCACACCTTTGGAAAATGCTTCCCAAGCAAGGCTTGACACATCTGTTGTGACACACTGGAGAACAGTCAAATGGGAAAATGGAAGACCTAGATTGAGAGAGATCTGGTATATACACCATAGAATCTCCCTCCTTACAAACCCCAACACAGAGATCTGAAAACAAACAGTAAAGGTGCTGAGTTCAGACTTACCATAGGTACCATTAGATTTTTTTCTCATGTGAAATCAGGTCAGGGGAAGCATCAGAATCGCAGATGCCAAGTAACCAAGAATCTTGAGAATTTCCTGACAGAAGCATGGCTTTGGTTGGAAAAATGCACAAAGAATTAAGAAGTTTTGTAATGTCTACTTTGTCTGGAGGGGAAAAAAAGTATGATCCCTCGATAGAATCTAGCAGACATCCCTGAAAATTAATCTGTGAGAAGGGATGAAGAATGATTTCTGTATTTTTACTTGAAAACCAAGACTGAGTAGAAGATTCTGAACACTTGCTAAAAACTCTTGACCGCTGCAAAAAAGAGTCTGAAAGGTAAGACAATCATCCAAATATGGAAAGATGAGAATGTCTTGAATTCTGAAATTACCAACTATTGGAGCCAAATGGTTTGTGAATATCCTTGGGCCATTTGAAAGTCCAGAGTGTAAGACAGAGAACTGGTAATGTAAGCCAGATACATAAAATCTTAACTTCTGAACTGTTTGCCAATGAGAATGTAATGGTAGTCATCTTTTAAAGTCTAACTTCACCATGAAGGCTACTAAAAGGACTAGAGGCAAAAGGGACCGAAGAGATAACTTTTTGAACTTTGGGACCTTGACAAAAATATTTAGAAAGCAGAGGTCATGTTTAGGCCACTTTCTCTCTTGTGTACCAGAAAAATCCTTGAATAAAGCTCTTTGCCCATATACAGGTGGGCACTGTTTATATTACTTCTTGGGAGAACATATGATGCAGAATTGGAGAACAAGGAGACTTGATTTATTGGGCAAGGAAAAATCCCTGGACAGGAAAAAAGGGATTCCTATTGACAAGTGCACATCTGCTGAATTACTTTTACAACCCATTTGTCTGAAGTGATCTGGTATCACAAAGGAAGACTCAGAGAGAGGGAAAGAAAGATTGTCAGCGTGAGTGTGTGTGCGTGTATGTGTGTATGGGGGGGGGGGGCTGAAGAAGCAAAACCTCATTCTGACTTAGTGGAATGTTCTTGATTTTGAGAGATTTCCCCCCCTCTTCTTTGAACCTCCATGCCATTGTTTTTTAAAATCCTGTTGGGGGTTCCTTGCTTCTTGAATTGCTTTTTGAAAAAAGAAACTGAGGTCGAAGAGAAATGTTTATTTGCATTACAAAAGGAAGGATGAAAGATTTGAGTTACCTGTTAAATTAAATTTTCCCTCACATCTCACTTCTTAAGCACTTCAGCTGCTGAAGGACCAAAAAGAACTTCTTTGTCCAAGGAAGAATTTAAAATGCAGTCATCTTCAAGAATATTTTGAGTGAAACCAAGCAAATCATAAGAAACAGCAGCCCCCAGAGGTAGTACCAGCAGCATCATAAGAACACTCATCATCATCTTTCGGCTTTTCCCGTTAGGGATCGCCACAGCGGATCATCTTTTTCCATTTCTTTCTATCCTCTGCATCTTGCTCTGTCACGCCAACCGCCTGCATGTCCTCTCTCACCAACTCCATAAACCTTATCTTAGGCCTTCCTCTTTTCCTCTTTACCTGGCAGCTCCATCCTTAGTATCTTTTTTCCAATATACCCATCATCCCTCCTCAGCACATGTCCAAACCAATGCAATCTCATCTCTCTTGCTTTGTCTCCAAACTGTCCAACATGAGCTGACCCTCTAATATACTGATTCCTAATCCTATCCATCCTAGTCGCACCGAGTGCAAATCTTAACATCTTTAACTCTGCCACATCCAGCTCTGACTCCTGCCTTTTTGTCAATGCCACTGTCTCACTACCCTCTTGTAGACCTTCCCTTTCACTCTTACTGGTACCCGTCTGTCACAAATCACTCCTGACACTCTTCTCCACCCATTCCACCCTGCCTGTACTCTCTTCTTCACCTATCTTCCACATTCACCATTACTCTGAACTGTTGATCCCAAGTACTTAAACTCGTCCACCTTTACCAACTCTACTCCCTGTATCCTCACCATTCCTCTACCCTTCCTCTCATTTACACACATATATTCTGTCTTAGCCCTGCTGACCTTCATTCCTCTGCTCTCTAGAGCATATCTTCACCTCTCCAGAGTCTCCTCAACCTGATTCCTACTCTCACTACAGATCACACTATCATCTGCAAACATCATAGTCCACGGGGCCTCCTGTCTGATCTCATCTGTCAACCTGTCCATCACCACTGCAAATAAGAAAGGACTCAGAGCTGATCCTTGATGTAATCCCACCTCCACCTTAAACGGATCTGTCACTCCCACTGCAGTCCTCACCACTGTCACACTACCCTCGTACATATCCTGTACCACTCTTACATACTTCTCTGACACTCCCGACTTCCTCATACAATACCACAACTCTTCTCTAGGCACCCTGTCATATGCTTTCTCCAAGTCTACAAAGACACAGTGCAACTCCTTCTGACCTTCTCTGTATTTCTCCAATAACACTCTCAGAGCAAACACTGCATCTGTAGTGCTCTTTCCTGGCATGAAACCATACTGCTGATCACTAATTATCACCTCCCTTCTTAACCTAGCTTCAACTACTCTTTCCCATAACTTCAAGTTGTGACTGATCAATTTTATCCCTCTGTAGTTACTGCAGCTCTGCACATCACCCTTATTCTTAAAGATAGGTACCAAAACACTTTTTCTCCACTCCTCAGGCATCCTCAGACTTTTCAAAATTTCATTAAACAATCTAGTTCAAAATTCCACTGCCATTTCTCCTAAGCACCTCCATGCTTCCATTGGGATGTCATCTGGGCCAACAGCCTTTCCATTCTTCATCCTCTTCATAGCTGTCCTTACTTCCTCCTTGCTAATCTGTTTCACTTCCTGATTCACTATCCCCACATCATCCAACCTTCTCTCTCTCTCATTCTCTTCATTCATCAGCCTCTCAAAATACTCTTTCCATCTACTCAACACACTCTCCTCTCTTGTGAGTACCTTTCCCTCACTATCCTTTATCACCCTTACTTGCTGCACATCTTTCCCAGCTCTGTCCCTCTGTCTAGCCAATCGGTACAGGTCCTTTTCTCCCTCTTTAGTGTCCAATCTCTCATACAACTCTCCATACGCCTTATCCTTAGCTTTCGCCACCTCTCTCTTTGCCATGCGTCTCATCTCCTTATACTCATGTCTACTTTCTTCATCTCTTTGACAATCCCACTTCTTCTTCTCCAGCCTTTTCCTCTGTATACTCTCCTGTACTTCCTCATTCCACCACCAGGTGTCCTTGTCCTCCTTCCTCTGTCCAGATGTCACACCAAGCACCTTTCTAGCAGTCTCCCTTACTAGTTCTGCTGTAGTTACCCAGCTATTCGGTAACTCTCCACTGCCTCCCAGTGCCTGTCTTAACTCTTCCCTAAACTCCACTTCACAATCACCCTTTTTTAACTTCCACCATTTAATCCTTGGCACTGCTTTCACACTCCTCCTCCTCTTCTTGATCACCAATGTCATCCTACAGACCACCATTCTATGCTGCTTAACTACACTTTCCCCTGCCACCACTTTACAGTCTCCAATCTCCTTCAGACTGGCCCTCCTACATAGGATATAATCCACCTGTGTGCATCTTCCTCCACTCTTGTACGTCACCCTATGCTCCTCCCTCTTCTTAAAATATGTATTCATAAGAACACTAAAATGTTTAATTACATGAGAAGCAGATTTTAAAGAGCAATCAAATTTTTTTTCAATTCAGACGAGTGAAGGTTTCGCCATTAACTTTTGCGCATTCTCAAAAGACAGATGTAAACATTTTAATATACGAGTCAACAACTTCAAATTCTGAATGTTAAAGCAGCAGAAGAATAAATCTTCTTCCCAAATTTGCCTAAAGCTTCTTCATCCTTGTCACAGGGAAAGGGATTAGCAGTGACAATTTGTTTAGCTGAAGCTGTGTTAGATAAGGAAATCAGTGCAGGTTTTACTTTAGTGTTAGAAAACAAATATTTATGAGTCTGAGGTACCCTGTATAACCTGTCAGACTTCCTACAATCAGCAGGTTGGCTGTCAGGCAAACTACATGGAGTGAAAATAACATTCGCTAAAGCAGACAAAATAGAAGGGAATTAGCTGCAGATGTAAGTATCCCCGACTGCAGCAACTCCTAATACATTTGCTGAATAATATGAATTTCACTCCAATCCCACTAAAAACTTCTTTCGTCTTTGACAAATCTCAGAAAAATATAAATTGTCCAAAGGTAAATCTGAAGCAACACTTTCCACAGAGTCAAAATCTTCACATTGAGAAGAAAAGTACAGTTGAGTAAGTAAACTTACCATAAAGGAGACGTTTGAATGGTCACTGTTGCAGTAGCCTTTAGCTACATGGTTTATATCCTGCCAAGGATATAACACTGGGCCAACTTCCAAAGTTTCAGTTCACCTTCTACACACCCATATTGTCAGACATTTCAAGCTAAGCTGACTAAAAGACAGGTTTGGACACCAAGCCCTTCAGAGCTTTCCTGCCAACAGAGAAAGGGAGGTTGAGCTCTAAAAGGACAATGGTAGGAAAAACAACAAACAAACAACTACACCCTGGCATAAACGACACACCAGAATGCATATATATATATATATATATATATATATATATATATATATATATATATATATATATATATATATATATATTTTTTTTTTAAGTGGATGGACAGAAAAGCTATCTTCAGACAGCTCCTTCTTGGTGTCTGCCAAGACCATGATGGCATCTTCAGCGGGTCCCTTACTCTAGTGGGGTCTGTCTCTTGGAGAAACCATTATCTTATTTTTTGGGGGATATAGGCTCCACCACATCTGACAACTTCTGCGCCTACTGTGAAACCAAATCAATGAGCTCATCAGCTGGATGGCCAAAGCACAAAGTAGATGGACCAGCTCCAAAGGCTGTAAGGAATACTGACTCCTCCTTCTGGGAAGGTGCCCTGGTGGGCCATCCCCTCACTGTTGAAATAATTCCTATATGTCTCCAAAGGAGACATCTTTGAAGGGTGATCATGGGGACACCCCCACCAAAAAAAAAGCCAATTTCTTTTGTAAGAGATTCCTGGGAGAATTCCAAATGCCATCTTTTGCAAGAGTCCTTCTTGTGTCCCTCCACTCTGGGGGGCACTGGGAAGGGCTAGAAAGCTGAAGAGGAGCTTGCCTCTTGAGTTTCCTCAGGACCTAAGGGAGCCAACTTTCCCTATTTAACAGGATGAAGCGAAGAGGGGACCATCCTGTGGAGATCGGGTTGCAGCCAAATGTGAGCAGAAGGCCTCTTCTCTAAACCTAGAAAGAATCCACATAAAGGTCGAAGTCAAAACCAGACCTGATCACTAATAACACAGAAAATCACCAAACACTGGACTCAACCCAACAGAATTTGATTTTGTCAAGGGCCGGTCATGCCTACTCAACCTGGTGGACTTCTTTGAGAAGGTCACCAAACCAATGGATGAGAGCAATATGGTTCACACTGCCTACCTTGATATGGCCAAGGCATTTGACAAAATACCATAATCAGGCATTGTTGATAAACTCAAAAGTATAAACCCTTATGTCATCAGATGGATAGCCAGCTGGCTCACAAGCAAGATTCAAGAAGTTAGAAGTGAAGAGGCCAGTCACAAGTGGAGTCTCTCAGGGATCAGTCCTAGGACTCATTAGAAAGACAGAGCATTTATGTCTGTGGTGCCAGCAATTGAGGTTTCACCAGCATCTTTGGTACTGGAGGGAGGAAGGTGGTGGCACTGAAGTGCTGGCATTTGTTTCTATTCCTTCAGGAGAGAAAGGTGAATTCCTCTGTACTGTTGTTGATGTCCTTCAATGTAAGAGTGTCAGCTAAAGGGGGTTAAATTAAAGTAAAGGGACACCAATATAAACCTGGCTGTTGTACCTAGATAATACCCCTATCTCCCCCGTCACACAAACCAAATTACTAGGGTTCATTACTGACAATAATATGAAATTTGACAAACACATAGCTCATACAATAACCAAAATCAACAAAAAAATTGGTACTCTTTACAGATGTCAAAACCTCCTAACCAACAACAGTAATGTTACCCTAGCTCATACCCATCTTCTCCCTACCTTATTGTATGCTTCTCCTGTCCTAACTAATCTAAACAAGAGTGATTTAAAAAAGCTATCAGTATGCTACAACAAAATAGCAAAATTTGCCACAACTCCTCCTACTGCACCCATCAGGCCTTTAAACAGCTTTCCTGGCTTGAACTCCCGAACACCTTAGCTCTAAATCAACTTCTTCTAGCTCACCAAATACTGTACCAACCTGACAAAACTCCAGTCTTACAAGACCTAATCATCCTCTACTCCAATAACCGGAACTTAAATCCATTAACAAGGCATTAATCACAATCTCCAAAAGCCATTACAGCTCTCATGACTCCCTGTATTCTAGTAACATTGCCAAGACTTGGAACTCCCTACCACTACAAATCAGGGTGCAACCTAATAAATCCATCTTCAAAAAACAGCTTATTTCCCACCTAAACAACTCCTAGACATGGAACTGCCTAGCACTTGGCTGACATATTCTAACACCTTTCCCCTACCCACTATCCAACCTCTTTAAAACTTCTATAGATGCACTATATATTATCACACATTACTTACCAACTCACTGCCGCCTACTCCTCACGGTCCCATCTATGCCCACTAACTCCCCCTAGACTAAGTTGAAAAGCTTTTCCTTAAATTTCAATGCACCTCAAATGAACTTGTCTATATTCGCCTCCTTTTTTAGTTTTTCCTTTCTTATCTTATCTTCAGTACATCTTCAAGATTATCGCTACTAAACATACTGTATGAACAACAATCAAATGTTACTACCTGCTATACTTTTAATTGCATGTCTAAACCACTGTGCTTATGTAAATATCTTATGCAATCATATGTTATTGTCTGCTATATTTTTATAACTGAATGTGTAAATATCCTATGTACAGTATGTTAGCAATTGTTCTGGAGCCTTTCTCCCCGGGCATCTGCTGAAAATGGACAGCTCTCCCGGTAAACAAACGTAAAATAAATATATATACATATATATATATATATATATATATATATATATATATATATATATATATATATGCTCCACCTATACTCAACATCATTGCATTTAAGCATCTTAGAATGGGAAAGTAAAAGTATGGCATGAAACAAAAAGCCCCCTTTACTAGCAGTATAATGGCAACTAGGACCCCATTCCACACAACTCTTGGTCCACCCTCCTTTAATAAAAATAAAGTAAATGTAGATAACATGAGCATAAAGACAGGATAAATGCTAGCAGACACGTGGTTCCCAGTGGTGAGGAGTTGAACAATTTAAGCCAGAAAAATGATTACTATGGCCAATACTGTATCAACTGCTCAGTTAAATTTTGAAATGTACATTCACAAGCAGCAAAAGACCTGTCAAGCTTATAGATCACAAAAGTAAGAAACAGACATTTACAATTAAAAGACTATCAAAACTGAGCAAAAGAATCATCCTTTTCTGTGTACACCAGCTGAGAGTACTTATAGCAGTAAAGCAAGCCAAACAAGCACTATTGAAAAACAACTGCCAGTTTCCCTTTTCTGCAGACAGTCCATTTTCTAATCAATGCACAGATCTGCAAATTCTGCACTTGTTTTTCCTCCAGGCCCTATTTATTAAGATTGTCCAACTTTTTGGGTACACAAACTGAACATTATTTTTTTAAACGTTGTGTGTACTATGTAAGGGTATTGGACAATAGCTTCAGATAAGATCCAGAATACTGCACAGACAACAACAAGAAAAGCCGAACACAGTTATGCTAAGCAGAATAAAACATAAGCAAAATAAATGGGCCAAATTATTTCCTTCTTAATATCCACACCTGCGTACCTAATGTTTAAGTTATATAAACAAGGTAAAACAAAATATGCAGTTAAGTCGTATTAGACCACGTCTTTATACAGCATGTCTACTATAAACATAGTAACACCTGTTGCAGATGCCTTGGGGCCAACAAAACATTCAACCAAATGCCGTAAGAAGTATAATCAAAAACTCAATTTAAGGTGTGGGATAAACTGAAAAAGGGAGCAATTACTGCATTAGAGAAGGTTACGTTAAGGATGTGAGGGAGGGGACTTCAAGGATGCATGTAGGTATGACAGTGAGAGGGAAACCATTCACAGCAGCTGCTTGCGAATGCTGTCAACAGCAACATTTCCCAGAAACATATTACTGCTTCATCAGAATAAATTCTGCATGAACATAATGTACTCCTTTGCATTTCACTGTGTCCGCTCATTACATTGGCAATAATTGGAAAGACAATCTGGGTAACAGCACAGGAACTATACAGAAAAGTGGTACGGGAAGGAAACAATAATAGTGGGAGAAAATCTCAAGAGGAATAAGCATAAACAGCAAAGAGAAGACAGATGAGCTATAATGTGTGCAATTATGAGAAGTGAACAATAGTTTTAAGACTTCATTTAAGGAAGATGGGGAAGAGGACAAAAAAAGAAACTAGGTACTCACCATAACGTTCCATCTGTAATGTCCGTTCTCAACTGTTGGGTTTGGATCTAAACCTCAGATCCGACTCGGCCGTTACTAAAGCTCTTACCCGTAATGCACCAACAACCTAACATACCCAGATCTTGTTTGCTGATTTTACCTGAAATGGTATTTACCAATATGCACATATAAAAATACATAAAAATATACATTTTCTAAACAGGGAACAATACCTGGACCTCAGTCATCAAGGACAGTGGTGTCCTTAAAATGTCTCATTCTTTCAGAAGTTTGTATGAAAAAAAGGATAGGGGTTGGTGGGTGGGAAGTTGAGGAAGAATGAAATGGACAACACAGATGGAATGTTATGGTGAGTATGTAACTTCTTTATCTGATGTTGTCAATTTTCATTCTATCCTCAACTGTTGGGACAGAGTCCCCAGCTACCTAGAACAGCGGGTGGACTCTTAAAGAAGGATATTCCTGAGCACAGTTGAGCCAAAAGCTGCTCTACCCCTTGAGACCAGATGTGATTTGTAATGAGTGATAAAGGTAAGAGGATTTGCCAGGTTGCAACTGCATATATGTCGTCCATGGAAGCTCTGGACAGAAAGACTGAAGAAGTTGCCAAAGAACTAGTTGAATGAGCTCTTACAGGTGTTGTTAAGGTTAGGCTCAGTTTGTTATAGATAAAAGAAATACAGTGTATTGTCATGCGGCTATAGTTACTTTTGCCACTGGCTTTCCTAATTTCAATTTTAAAAAAGAAACAAACACTTGGTCTGTTTTTCCTGATTTCTTTTGTCACAACTAGTAAAAAAGGCACTCAGGAAGGAATTCAGAACTCAGTGTTAAAGTTTATTTTCTCCAACTGTCGATGTATAAAGCAAGCACCAGCAAATACCATGGTATTTGCTGGTGCTTGCTTTATATATCGACAGTTGGAGAGAATATGGTATTTGCTGGTGCTTGCTTTATACATCGATAGTTGGAGAGAATAATGAGTTCTGAATTCCTTCCTGAGTGCCTTTTTTACTAGTTGTGACTTTTTTTGGCACTTCATTTCGTACCTTGGGTTTGTACTGATTTCTTTTGTCCTATGTAAATAAATGCATAATTGTCTGTGAACATCCATAAATGCAACATATATTCACCTTTGTTAGTAAATTTAGGAAAGAATACTGACAAATTAATGGACTAATTGATAGTGGATTCTGATACTACCTTGGGAAGGAAAGAAGCATTTGTTCATAATGTAACTCTACTCTTATGAAAAATCAAGTAGAGTGGTTTCAATGACAAGGCTTGAAGTTCTGAAATTCTTCTAGCTGAGGTAATAGCCACTAGAAAGACAGTTTTCCAAGTCAGGAATTTAAGGTCGCAGTTCTCTGATGGTTCGAAGGGGGAATAAATTAAGGCTTGCAGTACTAAGTTCAAATTCCATGGTGGAGTAGGGTCTTTATACTAGGGCCTAAATAGAACAGTGCCTCTCAAGAATGCTTTACAAAGTTTAGAAGAGGCCACAGAAGAATTTTTAAATCCAATATGAAAATTAGACATTGCTGCTAATTGAGCCTTAACAGTAGAAGAGCTTGCCCCCTCATTAAAGATCAAAGCTAAAAATTCCAAAATGTTATGTATTACAGCTGAGAAAGCATTAGTATGTTTTTATTGTGCTTATTAAACAAACCTTTTCCATTTACTTGTGCAAAGCTTTCTTATTGAAGGTTTGAGGTAAGATAAAAGTATATGATGAACAGGTGAAGAGTCCATCAGTTGTCTGGCTATTAACAGAATTGGAGAAACCACTCTGTTAGCTTTAGGTATGAGATATCCGGATGAACCATGTCTGTCGGATGGGACAGGAGATGTGGAATCAGATCCAGTATCCAAGGTTGGCAAACAAGATGAGGTCACAGGAACAGGAACCAAATGTGACAAGGCTGGTAAGGTGCAAATGAGGATGACTTTGCTCTTCAACCTGGCTGCTTTCTGCAGGAATTTTGGAATCACAGGAATTGGAGGATAAGCATAAAGCAGACTGGGAGGCCAGTCGTGAAGTAGAGCATCCCTTTGTGACTCCTCCCTGAGGAGGAATTAGGGAAAAGAAGCTGCTCCATTTGATGTTTAGGGAAGAAGTAAAAAGATCACAGCAAGGCTGACCCCAATGTCAGAAAATAATTTCTGACGCTTTCCTGTTAAGAGACCACTCATGAGGTAGAAGAATAGACCTGCTCAACTTGTCTGCTATTCCCCGGAATGTGCCTTGTTATAAGAAAGCAGTTGGATGAGATCGTCCATTGCGACTTCTCGAGGCAAGGGGTATGACCTGGTCCCTCTTTGTTTGTTGATGTAAAAACTACTGAAATCTTATCCATTTGAGCAGCAATTGTCCCTGAAGAGAGAGCATCCTGGAAGGTCTGCAATGCTGAAAGCACTGCTCTCATCTCTAGGACATTGATATGCAAGTGGCCTCTTCAGGGGACCAAGTGTCTTGGACTGTTTTCTCCAGAAAGTGCCCCACCACCCAATCTGGGAAGCATCCATGGTCACTATGGCCATAGGCTGAGGGAGAATGAAAAGACAGCCTTGTAGAACTTGCTCTGAATGAATCAACCACCAGAGATATCTCTTGCATGTCTGAGTGACCCTTATTTGTGTTGACATGAGCTGGTAAAGAATGAACTATTGTTGCTAGCATCGACTGAAGAATTTTCATATGAAACCTTGCTAGAGGAACTAAGATTAAGGCAGCTGACACTGACTCCAGGACCTTAAGGATCACCCAAGTTGAAACACTGGCACTACGAATTATACTCTTTACTTGGAATCTTATAGTCTGCACCCTTGAGAGAGTAAGAGAAGCTGTCCCAGATGTTGTGTTGAAAACTGCTCCTATGAATTCCAAAATTTGAGTTGGCTGTAGATGAGACTTGTCATAATTTATGGTTATCCCCAGATAAGAATAAATCTGAAGTACCTGATCTATTGCTCTCATTAGTAGATGCCTGGTCAGGGCAGTAATGAGCTAGATACCCCCGAAATCCCTGCAGTCTCACGTGAACTGCCACTACTGCCATGCATTTGGTAAACACCCCAGGATCTGTGGTGAGGCCAAAGGGCAGTGCTCTGAACTGGTAGTGATTGGCTCTCACCTGGAACCGTAAGTACCTTCCAGATTGTCTGTTCATCTTTATGCAATATTATGTACGCTGAAGGTCTATCGACCAAGAAGGGTAGAACAGATTGAACCATGACCATCTGTAACTTTGTATGTTGAACTGACTTGTTCAAGTTACTGTGATCCAAAATTGGTATCCAGTACCCTGATTTCTTTGGCACTAAAAAGAATCTTGAGTAAGTTCCAGATTCTATCTGATCTGACGGGACCTCTTGTTTGAGTCTTTTTTTCTAGCAACTTTTGTACTTTTAGTGTTGCTTCTTTCTTCTGACTGGGTAGAACATTGGGAATTTCGCATACAGTTGGAGGTGGAAGGGAAAGGGGTACTATATAACCTCTGGAAATAATCCTCTCCACCCAAGTATTTCTGTTATGTCTAGCCAGCCTGGTGCAGTGATAGTCAACCCCTAATTGCTTCCACAGGGGTCAATCGGGCCTCCTTTCAGGAGCACTCTGTGTCAGAGAAAGAATCTCTGGACCCCTGGTCATGCAGGCTTCCTCTGCCAAGAGGGCATCATCATCCATTAGAGTTTCCCCCTCTGTCCCCAGGGGAAATTTCTCCACGTGTCTCCTTGAAAGAACCCTGGGACTTCTTGAACCACATCTTCTGACCACCTCATTGATATCTAGAAAAGGATCTTTGAAGAGTCGAAAAACTTACACTCACTGCAGAGAGGGTCTTTCCATAGTTCTTATACCTGGATAATGTATCCTTCACTTTGGAGACAAACAAAGAACTGCTGTCAAAGGGAACACTGAGGAAAGAGGACTTGAAGGGCTCTGCAAAATCACATAAGCATATCCAGGT
Source organism: Protopterus annectens (assembly GCF_019279795.1). Lineage (NCBI taxonomy): Eukaryota > Metazoa > Chordata > Ceratodontiformes > Protopteridae > Protopterus > Protopterus annectens. The sequence goes on from NC_056732.1 coordinate 602,449,715, forward strand.
ATGCCTCCTAATGGATAGGCCTGAACCCACTGCCCTAGAGGTGCCTTTGGCTAATGAGAAATAAGCCTCATGGATGAATTCAAAATGGATTGGAGAGTAGTCAACTGAGAGGCCACAGACAATTGGGCCTCAGCAGAAACAGTCCCTGAAAGGGATTTTGAAAGTTCTTTGATCAAGTCCTTTTGCAACCTAGTAAAATATGCAAAACTGTTCAGCGACCTATAGCTGAAGCATAGAGACGCTTCCCAAACCTGACCATCACCCAGACTCCCAGTTAAGTGGATTAACAAAGGAACTTTGTTCAGCAAGTTATTTTATTTATTTATTGTATATAGCATTTGTTTACTGGGAATGTCCGACTGGGACACAGCCCATTATCAGCAGAGGCCCAGGGAGAAACACTCCAGACACATGTCTTCAGCATGTGGGAGGAAACCAGAGCATCCAGAGGAAACCCACGCAAACTCAGGGAGGACATGCAGACTCCACACAGAAGGCACCACAGCCTAGAATCGAACCGGAGTACCTCTAGCTGTAAGGCGACGATGCTAACCGCTGCACCACTGTGCCACCCAAGAAGTTCTTTCTTGGTGGCCACTGCCACAACCATGGCATCCATGGGCACCCCCTTTCACACAGGTGGAGCCAGAATCTGGTCTGACCTCTTAGGTATTGGCTCAACTGAGTTAGGATTTTTACATGCTCGTTGAAAGACAATCAATAAGCTCATCGGTTGAAGGAGTAACTCAGGAGGTAGATGGGCCAGCTCCAAAGGACTCCAGAAATACTGACTCCTCCAGTGAAGGGTTGTTGGGGGTCCAACCACCTCTCTGTTTAAGGATCTCAAGGATGTCTCCAAATGAGATGTCATCTGGAGATAATCGTGGGGACCCTTCACCCTCAGTGAAATCAATATCCTCAGCTCTTGTGGAGAGTCTAAGTGCCTCCTCTTGTATTTTCTCTTCCTATGGACTTCCTCGGTGGGGATGCTCCGGGGAAGTGTCAGAAGAGACTATGAAACCCTGCTGGGTAGTCTGGAGGCCTCGAGGTGGCCATCTCTGTGGAGTTGAATGATGAGACTCCAAGTGCAGGGACATCTGGGAGCTGAACTGAAGATCCAAGGAGGTTGTGTCCATCAGTCTTCTCAGAGCAAAAAACACCCTCTTCACAACCTGGAAGGCAAACCGCCCTGAAGAAAGAGAAGACCTCGGCACTGAGAAGGCAGACTTCTGTCTCCACCCTCCCTGAAAGCAATCTCCCCAAGGAGGAAGTTGGAGCCCAGCTGTTCAATGCTGAAGCACCAAGGTGCAGAGACAGCTCTGAGACCTTTGGAGTCAACCCCAGCACCTCAGATCAGACAAGGAAGTTTTGGCTCCGAGGCTACTCAGCATCCAAAGATGTCTGAGCCGGGGCACTGAGAGTTAGCTTTGGATCCGAAGATAGGATTATCTTCAGATCCAAGCCAGGTAGACATGGAAGACTCAGATCCGGGGACTCTGAAGCAACCAAAAGGATTAGAGAAGGAGACTGAGGTGGTGTGGTCAAAGGACGGGCCTCCTAACTAGAAGTGGTAGGAGTCGGTAACATACCCATCTGGATCTGTGCCGAGAGAAACTTCCTCATCGTCCAAGCAACATCTTCCTCACTCAAACTCCTGGATGAATGAGATGATGCCAGGGAAAATGACTTTGAATGACACCTTTCCATAAAGGGGGAAGTGACCCTGGAAGGCACCAGATCAACAAAGGGAGCATACTGGGTCCTTGGTAAAATAATAGGATCTGGAACAGTCAGATCCGAAGGTTTCTTGGTTGGATCCGAAGATGTAGGATTCATTAACCTCTTTTTCGTCAGATCCAAGGGGGAAGAGATTTGAGACCTCCTTGAATCCGATTTAGACCTTTTCCTGGAAGACTCCAAAGATGGAGTCGAGGAAGTGGACAGAATCGGCAATTTTGACTCCTCGGACTTTAGTTAGGGAGACTATGCCCCAGTGTTAGCTTCACCAAAAGATGATGGCAGGAAGCCTTTCAGAATCAGCTTATTGTTCCTGTCCACAAGTGTTCTGGGATTAAATTATGACAAACAGTGCAATCCTCCTGCAGGTGCTGGGGACCTATACAATAATCACAGAGTGTATATGCATCTGAGATGGGCAACTTGTGCCCACGCTTCAAACATTATTTAAAGCAGGAAGCATCCTTCTCAGCCATACTAAAAATATAAAAATACTATAAAAATAAGAACAAAAAAATTTTGGAATGAGGAAGTCAGAAAGGAAAAATATTACCAACAATGGTAATTAAAAATACACAAGCATGTAAAAACAGCAGAAGTAAAAAAAAAAAACTACCAACAATGGTAACAAAGCGGTACACTAACATACAAGTGTAAGGGATAAAAAGTATAAGAGAAATATACTAGAAATAGAACTTTTTTGTAGAAAAAGTCACTTATCTGCTTAAAATACAAACAAAACTTGAGAGCTATAGCTGACCATGCCTTTTCGCAAAAAGCAGCAAATGGGATCTGGGTATGTTAGGGGTTAGTGCATTATGAGTAAGAGAGAGGTTTGAGAGCTTTTTGGTTATCATGAGGTTCGGATCCAAACCCAACAGTTGAGGAAAGAATAAAAATTGACATCAGATAGACTGTTAAGGACAGTACTGGGTGACAAAATAGCTGTCAGTGTAAATGCAAGTATGCTTTCCTAAGCTGTTTGGCAGAATCCAGCCAGTGGAAAAGGGGACATCTTTCATTCTAAAGATAGTACTGGCAAACTGACAAGCACTATAAATGGTCGTTCCCAAGAGAAAATGTAATGATTTCTGACAGTACTTCCTGGAGGACCAGTGTTGTCTCTGTGTAACAAAAAGGCCTCCCTCTGGCAGCAAAAGAAACATGAACTAAAGCAAAACTATCTTGTGTTTGTTATAATGAACATGTATGCTGAAAAGATCCTAGATTCTTACAGGCCTGGATTTCTTGCTCTTTCTGGAAAGCAGGTAAGGACAAAGGTAGAATAATAATAATGTCACTTCTGCTAAAGAAACATGGTCTGCTGCTTTTTTTCTACCTGTAAGATCAGGTATCTAACAGGAGCTTCTGAAGATAATCTTTTCTATTGATTTAAGTGTAAGACGTTCAATCCATCTAAATCCGGTGCCTGGCAGGTCCACATCATATCTAAGCACTCAAAATAAGAAAGCCTACCTATTCAATGAACTTTGCCTACACCATAAAAGATTAAGGACTTCTGCGGTAGATGTGAGGTTGTCAAACCTACTTCAGTGAATTAAAAGGAGGTCACACAGATCACAGGATGGTTTAACTTCTTATGCTCCTTTTACAGCAGCAATGCTGACATATCTTGTGGAATATCGGAATATCTGTGCTGCCTTTTTTCTCATGTTATGGGTATACACATAATCCAAAGCATACCCTACCTTGCCCTACCAAGGGAATTAAAATAGTTTATCTTTAGATGCTTTTTGATGAGATCCACAAATTTTGTCTGAGCTCCTATGCTTCATACAAAAAAACACAGGAGTGCAAGTACTGGGTCTCCAAGCTTGAAAGAATAAATATTTTAATAAATGTTCAACAGAAAAGGAAAATTGTGTCTCCATATATCTGTCCAAAACAATAGCTGAGCTGCTGCACTGGACATGGGCTTCCACGTCCCATGAAAAGCCTCCCAAAAAACAGAATACCCCACTGATGAATAAATGGAAAAGGAAGATTAATCAACTTGGTCCATGTCAGACAGAAGAAATTTTAATTCCTTCATTTCACTAAGGAAAAGGGACTTATTGAGGAGCTGTATTCTTATAATCCTACTATGCTCTGCAGGATACTTACGCTCACTACTTGATTTTGCCTAAGGAAACGGCAGACACATTCATTCTTTCATTCTCAGATGGTCCATATAGTCCATCTCAGAACAGTTCAAGGTTCTGGGGAAGCTGAATCCTATCTTGGCATTTAGTGGGTACAAGGCAGACAAACTAGTCCTGAACAAGGTGCCAAACCATCACAGGACAACTACTCACTCTCACACTGTACACAAGTATAGGGAGTTTGGAGGTATGCCAATTCAATTATAGCGGGTATTTATGCTGTTTGAGGAAACCAGAACACCTAGAAGAAAATCCACCCAGATACATGGAAGATGTTCAGATATCTAACTGAGAATAAGCAAGTGCTATGAGGTAGCAATAGTAACTGTCGCGCCACTCTGCCACCCTGTAACATTGCTGAATTGTGGATGTTAACATATGTGCCAGATGGTTGTTGAGCTTAGTTACTATTTGTTTTCTACACCTGTACAACATCCCTACCCACTCCTTAAGAAAGCATTCCAAAAGGTATTGAAGGTTTGCTAGAAAACACAGAGAAAGAAGGTGTAGCCAAGCTAAAGAAGTGAGTTGTTTACATCATATCTTTACAAGAGATTTAGAAAGTTGTGCGGTAGCTATTCAGTATCCTGGTCAATGGTTTCATAAATTCTGGAAGGCCTTAAACATTAGAAAGAGAATCCTCCCTAAAGACTCCAAAACTTTAAGGATGTGTAAATACCTTTATTTTTTTTTTTTTGGGGGGGGGGGGTGCTGGGGAGAAAGGTTTACTGTCGGCTACTTTAAATGTTTATGCATGACATTAAGAGCTTCAGGCAAGGTAAAATCCTGTGGATGTCAACTGGATGAATGAAAAAAGCATTCATGATTCTAGTGAATAAAATGGGGAGTGAAATACTAGGAAGAAAATGAAAACTCTTATTTTTAAGAATGTGCATGCCACTCTGGACACATTTCACGTCCATGTAGCTTACCTTGCTCTAACTACAGCATTTGATATTGCACCCCAAGATAGAATCACTGAAGGTAAATAAAGCTGAAATAACTTGGGGCCACACCTAGCCACATAGTTGTACAATGCAGCTAAGAACAGCAGGACTTGTATACTCACAGTGAAGTGTTTTGAGGCTCTGTTCTGGGTCTACTCCTTTTAGGCATCTTCTCAGATGTCAAAATATACTCCAGTACTAGGCTCAACAAATATGCAGATGGCTACAAACTTAGATACATTATCCCTGACCCTGTTGATATCACCTCCCTTCAAAGAGCATGTAACACAGAACATGGCTACTGCAGTAGAAATGACCTTGCCTTCAATGTCAGAAAGGTAGCATTCTGGCATTTGGTAAAAAAGGACAGCCACTTTATAAACTACTGGTGGGCAACAACTAAGAATTAGCAAAATAGTAAAAGACCTTGGAATCTTCGCAGATAATGGGCATTCATTTGATACCTATATAGTCACTACCACCTGGAATGCATATAGAAAATCCTTCTGACCTCCATGGGACTAACAGCAATATCACAGAAGTATTACACAGCTTCAGACCAATTATAGAATACAATACCCTGTTCTCTAACCTTATGAAACACCACCTAGTGCAACTGAAGAAGATACCAAGATTACTCGCAAAAAGAATCAAAGAGTTTCAAGACTAGATTTATAAAAACAAAAGACTATAGTAACTCACTCTCCTCTGTATCATCACCTTTGCACTTTTGTGTTTTGATATTGTGATTTATTTAATTCTTTTGAAAGCTGTTAAAGCAGTTTTCTGCCACATTAATAAAGACCCCACTCTTTCCGGATAAATACCATGAGCCTGTTTAGATCCACCTAAGCTACTACCAACAGAGGCAGACGGAATATCAGCTGAACATCTCATCCAATGGATGGCAAAAGAGGAGTGCACTTGGAGCATAAACTCAAGACCCGGTGCAGGCACAGAACACACAACTTTCTGGTTTTCTCAGCAAGAGTGTGATACCTGCTGAAATTTGGCACTGGTAAATTTACTGAGATGAGCCAGTTTTGAAGCGACAGCAATTCAAAATTAACACAGTTCTGAAAACAATTTAGTAATAAAATTGGAAGATTTAGGTCAAGCTGTACTCCTGTTCATTAGAGGGAAAAAGGAGTTAGGTTAGAAATTCTGCAGATCTGACTGCAGCAAATGAACAGGGGTAAAACAAAATGTGAAGCTGAGAATGCCGAGTATGGAATCTAGTTCTATATGTGGCTCCTGCTTCCAGGGAACTGCAAAGTAAGATAAAATGAAATTATGTACTCACCATAACGTTCCATCTGTACTGCCCATTATCATTCCTCCTCAGCCGATGGGTTTGGATCCAGTCCCTTGGATCCAACTTGGCCGCCCAGCTACCTAAGATCTCGGGTGGACTCAAGGAAGGATATTCCTGAGCACAGTTGAACCAAATGATGCTCTACCTCTAGAGACCAATTTCAATTTGTAATGAGTAACAAAGGTATGTGAAGTGGTCCAAATTGCTGCAGCACAAATATCATCCATGGACATTCTAAATTGAAAAACTGAGGAAGCTGCCATGGATCTAGTTGAATGGGCCTGTAATGGTTTTGGTAATATTATAAATAAATAGAATACAATCAGTCAGCCATCTGGCTAAAATGACTTTGCCAACTGGCTTTCCCAATTTTACTTCTGCAAATGAGACACGTAATTGGTCAGATTTTCTGATGTCTTTTGTTCTATTTAGGTAAAAACATAATTGTCTGTGAACATCCAATAAATGTAACATATTCACCCTTGTTAGCAAAATTAGGAAAGAATACTGGCAAATTAATGGACTAATTGATATTAGATTCTGACACCACTTTAGGAAGAAAGGATGTTGTAGCTACTCTAGTCTTCTGAAAAATCAAGTATGGAGGTTTTGAGGATAATGCTTGAATCTCAGAAATCCATCTGGCAGAAGTAATGGATACCAAAAAAAATGTCTTCCAAGAAAAATTGTTAAGGTCACACTTAGCTGCTGGTTCGAACGGGGAACATTTAAGAGCTTGCAGTACCACATTCAGGTCCCATGGAGGATTGGGGTCTTTAAAAGGAGTGCCTCTCAAAAAAACAATTGCAGAGCTTATCAGAAGCAACCAAGAAACCCTCAAATCCAATGTGAAAATTCTAGATAGCTGCTAAGTGAACCTTAACTGTTAAGAAACTAGCTTCTTCTTTAAAAGTATAGCCAAAAATTCCAGGATGTTATGTATGGGAGCCAAAAAAGGAACAACATTATTTTGGAGAGCCCAGTAAACAAACGTTTTCCATTTATTGGAGAAGAGCTTTCATGCAGAGGGTTTATGAGAAGATAAAATATATGTTGGACAGATGAAGAGACCATAGGTTGTCTGGCTATTAATGGAATTGGAGAAGCCAAGCTGCCAGTCTAAGGTTTGATAAGTCTTGATGAATCATGCCTGTTGGATAAAACAGGAGATCTGGAGTCAGATCCAGAATCCAAGGTTGTTGAAGTAAATGAGGTCAAAGGAAGTAGAACCAAATCTGTTGAGGCCAGTAAGGTGTAATGAGGATGACTTTGCTCTTCAACATGGCAGCTTTCAGTAGGTATTTCGGAATTAGCAGAATTGGAGGATAAGTGTAAAGCAGATCAGGTGGCTAATCATAAAGAAGAGCGTCCCTTGGTAATTCCCTCTGTGGGGAAATAAAGGTAAAGAACCTGATGCATTTGTTATTGAGGAGAGAAGCAAAAAAAATCATAGCAAAGCTGGCCCCACTGATGGAAATTTATTTCTGCTACTTTCTTTTTGAGAGACCACTCATCAGATAGAAGAATGCACCTGCTTAGCTTGTCTACTATCATGTTGGACTTCCCCGGAATGTGTGTTGCTGTGTGAAAGCAGTTGGATGAGATTGCCCATTGCCACACTCTGACCACTTCTTGACACAAGGGATCCGGTTTCTCATTGTTTGCTGATGTACCAAACTACTGACATATTGTCCATTTGAACTGCAATCATCTCCAGAAGGAGAGTATTCTGAAGGGTCTGGAATGCTAAAAGCACTGCTCTCATCTCTAGGACATTGATATGCAAGTTGGCCTCTTCAGGGGGGGGGGGGGACCAAGTGCCTTGGACTGTTTTCCCCAGAAAATCCCCTCCACTCCATCCCAACTGGGAAGCGTCCATGGTCACTATGACCTTGGGCTGAGGGGGAATGAGTGGATGGCCTTGTAGTACCTAGTCCAATTGAATCCACCATTCGAGATCTCTCTTGCATGTGTGGATGACTCATACTAGGGTTGACATAGGTTGGTAGAGTATTGATCACTGTGTCCTCATGTGAAATCTGGCTAAAGCTACTAGTGCAATAGCTGCTGACATTGATCTTAGAACTTGAAGGGCCAAGCAGACTGAAATCCTGGTACTGCAGATTATTTTTCTGACCTGTGACCTTATAGTCTGAACCCTTGAAACAGGTAGTGAGGCTACCATTGACTTTGTGTTGAAGAGTGTTCCTATAAACTCCAAATTTCTGATTGATTCTAGATGAGACTTCCTGTAGTTTATGGTTATCCCCAGATGAGAACATGTTTGGAGAACCTCATCTCTTGCCCTTTTTAACTGACACCTGGTCAGGGCCGTAATGAGCCAGTTGTCTAGATATGGAACCACCCAGAATCCTTGCAGTCTCAAGTGAGCTGTTACTACTGCCATACATTTGATAAACACCCTGGGAGCTGTGGTGAGATCAAAGAGCAGAACTCTGAAATGGTAATGATTGGCTCCCAGCCATAACAGTAAATACCTTCTGGATCGCCTATTCATCTTTATGGGACAGTATGCATCATGATGGTCTAATCCATCACAGCCAGACATCCTTGCCCAAAAAAGAGAGAATGGACCGAACCATGACACCTGGAACTTGGTCTGTCAAACTGCTTGTTCATGTTGCTGAGATCCAAAACTGGTCTCCAGTCTCCTGTTTTCTTTGGCACTAAAAGAGTCTCAAGTAAGTTCCTGATTCTAACTTGGATAACTCTTTTTTTCTAGCAGCTTTTGTACCTAAATTGCTGCTTGTTCCCTCTGACTGGGTGGAACATCGGGGAATTTTCTTGAAAATGGAGGAGGAAGGGAAAATGTTATTATATAACCTCTGGAAATAATCCTCTGCACCCAAGTATCTGTTGTCATTTCTAGCAAGGCTCTCTAGTGCAGGGATAGTCGACCCCCAATTGCCTCCAGAGGAGGGCAATCGGGCCTCCTTTCAGGACTGCTGGAAGGGTCTTTCAAAGAATGAATCTCTGGACCCATGGTTTTATGGGCCACCTCAGTCATGGGGACAGCATCTACCATTAGAGTTTCCCCTATACCCCTGGGGAAATTTCCTCCATGTGTGTCCTGGAATGGTCCCTGTGACTTTTTGAACCACATCTTTCAACTACCATGTTGATTCCTCCAAATGAGACATCTTCAGGAGGTGATTGTGGGGATCCTTTACCCTCTTTGAAGTCTGCATCTTCTGTGATAGACTCCTCTGGGGAGTCCAAGTTCTTTCTCTTGCACGCTTTCTTCTTAAGGACCTCATCAGTGAGATGCTCTGGGGAGGTATCAGAAGAAGTCGGGATAACTAGCTGGGAAGCCTGAGGTTTCAGTACTAGTTGTCCCTGTGGAAAAGAAGGTTGAGTCTCCGAGCGCAGAGATGTCAAGGCTGTAGACTGTGGTTCCGAGGGCACAGGAACCATCTGTGTAGCTGAGACAGACAATGCTTACTCTGCATAGCTTCAAAGGCAGACCTCCCCAGAATGGGAGAAGACCTCAGATCCAAAATGGCAAGCTTCTGGAATGTTGTTCCTCCCTGCTCTGAGGACAATCCCCCCAAGGCAGAAACTAGAGCTCAGATAACCCTTGTCGGGGTTCTGAGATTCAGAGATGGCTCCAACAGCTTCAGAGTTGACTACAACACCTTTGATCCGACAGGGAAGTCTTGGCTCTGACAGCTTTCTGGGTCCCACTGAACCAAATTGCTCAGAGCGATCTTTGGATCAGAGGATAAAGGTATCTTCATATCTGAGTCAGAAGGAGACAGAGGGCTCAGATTCAAGGACTATGAAATGGTGGAATGAATCAGAGGAGGAACTGGAAGAGGTGGTGTAACAGAATATCAGACCTCCTGACCCAAAAGGGTAGGAGCTGAAAGGGCACCCATCAGTGTCTGCACTGACAGAATTCTTCTCACCACTCTCTCCACATCTTCTTCTGCTAAGCTCCTGGAAGAGTGGAAAATCACAAAGGGGACCTAGGTCTTTCCAAAAAGGGAGGTAACCCTGCACAGAACTGGATCTACCAAAAGAGAATATCTAGTCCTTGGAAGGTAAACCACACTGCATGGAGTAGCTGAATCAGTTGTCTTATGCATCGGATCCGAAAAAGTCTGATCTGATATGTCTTTTTTCTTTCGTTTTGGTTCTGATACCCAATAAAATCCCTTTTTGTGAGCTTCAGATCAGAGGTTGAGGTCAGATCCAAAAATGTAGTCTTTTTCCCTTCTGGATCCAAAGGAGAAGTCGGATCAGAAGGAGGTCTTTTTCTAGGTTGCTCCAAAGCCTTAGAAAAAGAGGTAGAAATATTCTGAGAAGGAGATTTAGATCTCTTAGATTTTTTAGGGGACCTGGCTCCAGATGAAGCCTCTCCAAAAGAAGAAGGTAGAAGCCCTTTATTTATTTTTCTCTACCAGGCTCTAGGATTACACCATTGACAAACAGACCAATCTTCTTGTAAATGGAGAGGTCCCAGGCAATATACACAAAGTGTGGGCATCTGATAAAGGAATCTTGTGCCCACACGTAAGACATTTTTTTAATCCAGCTGGACTCTTTTCTTTCTCTGCCATGGTAGGAACAACAGTGAATAAAGAAGCATATTCTAAGGAGAAAATTCATCAGTAGAAATTTAAGATATATATTTTTATTTATAAAAGTTATAGATAGAAAAATAAATTACTTGTAATGGTAATAAGTAAACTACACTGTGTGAAAAGAAAAAAGTATTAACAATAGTATTCAACGGTACAAAAAATTATGGAAGGAGGAAAGAGGGACAGAAGATATTTTAAAGTAAAAGAAACGTCAAAAAAGTAAACGGTTAGGTAAGGGATTAAAGAGTACAAGAATTACAAAGGTTTTAGTAGGAAAAATAGAAAATTCGACCAATGCATAATCTTGTTGATCTCCAATGTCTTGCTTCTAAATAACAGAAAAGTTTCTGCTGTATCAACTGATCTATGACATGACCCTCCCTCCTTGATGTATCCTATGGTCAGGTTCATCCTCTCCCCCAATCAGCATCTTTTTTTCTGAAAGTTCACATGTTCGGGAAAGATTATGCAGGCGGACACACTCCAAAATGTCAGACTTCAACTACAAAAGTGCTCTGGGTGTTGCTAGATAATAGGAGACATCCCCAGTCAAGACCAGGTATGGTTTCCAGCACATCAAAAGACTAAATTCTGAATTCACACCTCACTCAGCCAACAAAGGACATGGAGATGGAACTTAATATCCATGTCCCTGAACTTTAAAATGAGATGTGGAATTATCAACAGACAGCAAAACCATACAAGACCCCCCCCCCCAGCCATAAAAGAAAGGACACAATGATTACTATCCTTCTACTGGGAAACCCAGTGGAGGAAAGGGAAGACCATGATCGCCCATGAAGTGGAAGGACTGATTTCTGGAATGTTCACCTCTGTAGAGGCAGTCCAGAATGACCTGAGGAGTTATAGCTCAAAAAAAAAAAAAAAAAAAAAAAAAGGGGATAGAGGTGCCAAAAACCTCTGTCATGTTCTTACAAAAACAAATGACAATTCCTTAGACAATAATTCAAGAACAAAGTTCTGAACCAATCACTCACAACAAGGTGGAACTACCTCACACTCCCTTACTCAACAAGACTACACTCCATCCTGGTCCAAACCAGGAGAAAACCCAGAAACAAGACACCATGGCCAGAAGAACCGCAAGCCCAGCCTTAAAGACCAAAGAATCCTAAAGGGAGTCTAGGTGAGCTGCTTCTCCTAACAGTAACCAGCGATGGGAATGTCATGGAAAGGGAAAACTCTTCCAAGGTTTGGTGGGAAAGCCCATTGATTCAGGGTACTGAAAGTAATGGCCAACACCAAAGGAAGTCTGAAACATGCCTGGGTTCTCTGACTCTTACAAGACATAAGCAAAACCCAAACCCATATGTGTGATATGGTAACCTGAAAAAATAGGGCAGAGTTCATACAGAGAAGAAGCGGACATATTCAAAGTTAGACCTGAAAAAGCATTGGTACCTAGGCTGCCAAGCCCACACCTCATGTGCCTTTTGAAAAAAAAGGGTCAATCAGCAAGGAAAGAACAAAGCATAAAAAGGACGACAACTGTGCAACAGCCAGAAAAGAGCTTGCATAAGACAAGGTGGACTGCAACAGAGAAAGAGGCATTTCTCACACACAAGCTCTTCCGCATGAAATGCAGCACAACCTGCCACTTGTCACTACACAATCAGACTCCTTATATTTTCCTTCTTCCAGACTTTTTCTATCACAGCCAACACTTAGGGTCAAGTGGTTGAATGACCTCACAACCAACTTCTTAACCATTTCCTCCACAACAACCTCATTTCCCCCACTCAACATGGCTTCAGGCCTAAGCATAGTACTACCACAGCCCTTATATCTTTTACAAACACTATCCAAACTCTCTTAAATGATGGCCAAATGGTCTCATCCATTTTCCTCGCTATGTCAAAAGCCTTTGACACTGTTTCCCACCAAAGCCTACTCAACAAACTGTCCACCCATGGCCTTAACTCATCTGCCCTGTCCTGGTTCCATCTCTCTCTCTCTCTCTGTAACCATCATCAAGCCACCAAATAGCAAAACACCCTCTACCCCTTCTCCCCTTATCTATCAGTGTACCCCAAGGTTTCATTTGTGGCCCCCTTCTCTTTACAATTTTTACAAACAACCTCAACTCTGCAACCCAACTAGCTTCCATTGTCCAGTTCGCAGACAATTCCACACTTATTTCCTCAGCCCCCACTCCCCAAGAACTACAAACAAAAATGCAAACTAATTTCCAAGATATAGAAAAATACCTCACTGATCACCAACTCATACTAAGCCCTAACAAAACAAAATTAATAGTTTTCGGTTACAACAAATCAAACACATGCCAGTCCCCTCTACCTACACTCTCCTCAAACGGCACCAAGATAGCACCCACAAGCCAAACCAAACTTCTAGGCCTCACAATAGATAATAGCCTAAGATTCGATAACCACATCGCCCTCACCATCAAAAAAGTCCACATCAAACTTGGTACCCTCTATAGAGCTAAACTTACCTCACTGAAAGTGCCAATCTAGCCACCGCCCGCTCTCAACTATTTTCCACCCTCCTCTATGGGTCCCAAATATTTACCAACCTATGTAAAGCAGACCTGAATAGTCTAGAATCCTGCTACAACAAAATTGCCAAGTTCGCCACAGGTCAGCCATATAGAACCCACCACTGCTCAGCTCTCTCCGAACTCAACTGGCTGGAACTCCCTAACCTGTTGACTCTAAATCAACTGTCCATAGCCCACAAAATAGTGCACCAACCCAATAAATGTCCCGCACTAACAAACCTAATCCAACCTAACATAAATCAAAGATTATTCAGGTCCTCTAACAAACTTATGTTAAATGTTAACAAACCCCATAACTCACCAGGCACCTCTCTCTACTCTTACAAAATAGCCAAGCTCTGGAACAATCTTCCCCAACACATAGCGACAAACCCCTCCCATCATGAGTTCAAACATCTCTTAAAAGCACATCTAGCAATCCACTGTCTCTGTTCCTGCCATACTCCTGGTTAAACCCTTCCCACTCCCTAGCTACATCTTCCAGCAATACTACACCCTATCCATATCTTACAACCTCTTAACTACTGCTTATCTTCTCATAACTATCATTCTACCCCACATTTCTCCTATTTCTAGCTAGATTGAACTTAAATCCTATGCAAGCTTACCTAGCTTACATCAAGCACATTGTTCTGAAACTAGATCTCATGACTGTATCATAAATAATTGTTGCCTTTTGAGTCTACACACTGTTTTGTTATCAAACATTATTACTATCGTTACTTTTGATTAGTAGTTCTTAGAATTTCGATTCTCTATGACATGAGTTGTATTGTTATTTTTGTTACTGTGTTTAGAAACTGTTAGACTTCTATTCTGTATGTCAGAGTTTTTCTCCCCAGGTCTCCTCTGAAAATGGGCCCCTGGCCCAGTCGGACATTACCCGGTAAACAAATATAATAAATAAATAAGCAATACCATTGGGACTGACACTTAATGAAAATCAAGGGGGGATTAAGCAAAGAGCTCTGAAATAAGGGAGCCAAAATATACCAGGGAGAACACCCTCCAGGCTTCCAGCAACAGGAGGTAGGAACATTGACCCAAAGAACCCCCCCTTCCAAAAAGGGAGGGGGTATGCTAAAACAAACAGGTAAGGCATACTGCATTTTCTTTTAAGGAATTAATATTCCCTCTTTCCCAGAAAATGGGACAGCCTGATCTAGTTGAGTATTGGCCTCTTTTAACAGTTTCTCTGTGGTGTCAGCATGTACATAAGAATGAAGAGGGTAAGTGGCATGACCAAAAAAGTCAAACTCCTATTTCACTGATGCCTAAAGAATGGATCTCCTGGTAAGAAAAAACAGAAAAGCCACCCCTTAAAGCCAGCTCAGGACTGCAGTCCAGGCTACAGTGAGACCAAAAGAAATACCCAAGATGGGTTTCCAGCTAGCAGAAAAAATGGAAGAATGCATACAACTCTCTGCCTTGTTTTGTCTGATAAGACACATTAGACTATGTGTGATCTGTAAAGGCAATATGATACATCTATGCATCCAGTCAGCCTATCTGCTATAAACATGTATTCCTGACAACTACAACTGTACCTAATTTCATAGAAAGTCTCTGATGTTTGCCTCGTAATTTTGCCCTTGCATCATAAAATTTTTGATTTTCTGGTAAATTACTGTGGATTACAGTCAATCCAAATGCTGCGTTTCATACATTTTGTTCTTCAAAATAAATAAAATGCAGTCTGATCCAAAACCTGTCATTCTGTTAATTTTCTAAGTGGATTTGAGTTATAATTAAAAATTCTCACGGATTTTGGGCCTTTGCCCTCATTATTTTATTATTTTTGGCTTTGTCCTCGATTCTACAGCAAAGAGGTTAAGATCTATGACAACGGTGGTAAATGTGAATCACAGCTAACCATGCTGTTGGGTATACAGACAAATATAATACAAGTCAAACTGGGTACCTGAACCACTTTCCGATTACTCACACATCTAGTAAGAATCTGTACATTTATATTTTATTAGTTATTAATCATTTAGCCAACCTATACTAACACTGGCACAATAATGTAAGCAGTGTGATATAAAATTCATACGGCAACTGCCAGGTACAAGCTTACAGGGCTTACATCACTGTCATCTGTCTTTTGCTCCATAAGTGATGGTTCGTATTTCTATAATGCTGGAAAAACAGAAGAGTTGTCTGACAAGTTGCTATAAAGCAAAGTACTGTGCTCATGATACGGGAAATGCAAACAAAGAAGGGAGACTCCTTGACTATACAAACAAAGCTAGCTGAAAAAGCTAGCAGCTGTACAATTAATGAGGAAAATGTCCCCAGTGCATTACATTAACCTGCAATATACATCTGTAAACATGCCTACTACTTTTCTAAACAAACGTGGCATTTGCATTTTGCACAGATCATGCAAGTTCCACATCACAACCTGATTATAGGAAAAAGTTTAACACGCTTAACCTAGAACCACAGCCTCTGCCTTAGGCTCTGCAGTTATCTTTATGTAAGATCACTTAAACAGTTTGCTAAATACAATATGTCAAAAGGAATATACCTCACAGGAGGAAAGGAAGAATACATCAGCAAGAGCATTTCAGCTACTGAGATCATATGTTAAGATCAAATGTTTAAATTATGAAACTCATAATACAGTTTTAACCTGATGTGTGTACTCTGTATGCCAAAAAGTGATAAAAATCAACAGGCTTTGTCTGATCACTGTCAGTCTGTGTAATCTACTCTTCCTGATAGTCTAATGCTGCAGAAAAAAAAAAGCAGAGTTGATAAAATGACAAATTGTTCAGAGACAGAAATGGTGCAACCTCAGTGAAGTGAGACTGAGTTACTAAATAGAAAATGAAATTTAAAAATAAGACTTTGAAGAAAAGACTTTCTTTCGTGTTATAAAAAAGACCACTCATATACCAGACACCAATCAAATATTTTTCACCAAGGGAATAGCTATGCTAAAGAAGTATCCACTCACAATCTGTGGAAAGTAAATGCAAATAAATATTTGCTTTTCAGGGCTGCTTTTACCTTACTCAGGTATTGAATACCTGAATTTTGACTTATTTTAAGAGAGACAGCTAAACATTTCAAATGCTCATTCATTTAAAGGGACATGATAAATAGTCACAGTGCTCCAAGTTAACCAATTAAAGTGCCCTTGAGCAGTTTGGACCTTACCTTCTGCAGCATAGCAAATGATAACTACAGTGTCGCAATTCTTCCTACTGTTGCTCTAGTTTATTTTCTCTGCATTCAAAATAATCAACTCATCACCTTTTATGTTCCTCCACTCTGATACCTGTTGAACTTATCCCTTTGTGATGATATGGCATCAAAGCATGTGGCTGCGTCTATAGACGTTTTAATGGAGAAAATACTGCTCATGCACAGGGATGCAACCAGTACAACCTGTGGACACATCCTCACTCAGTCCTGGGGTGAATTAACTGCACTAAGTTAGTTCTGTGCTGTAACAATAAAACATTTTCAAAGCTTTTTATTAAAAATTAAAAAAATTAACAAAGCAGGAAAGTACATTATGCACTGCAGACATCAGATGCCCCATGCAAATCATAACTCTTCAGATATATCTCAACATTGGTTACTGAGTTATCCTACCACCCAACAAGAGTGACACAGCAAGAAATGCTAAGGCAGTTGTTTCTTTTTTAAATTTAAAATAACAGAAAAAAAGTCTTCCACCTTCAAAACAATTCAGGGTTTAATGTTTCATTATTCAATTACTATACTAATGAAATCATTACCTTAGACTTACTTTAAAAGAAAGCACAGCCCCTACCAGAAACCAGAAATGAGACACCATGCTATTTTATTAACATACATCTCACTTTTTTCTGCAACACCATAAGAGGCCATTGCTAACCAGTACATGGCCTATTACGTCAGACAAGCACTGACACTTGCTACTTAGTTGTCTTGTCACTTAAAAAGGGATTGATAAAGGAAGTAGATATTCTCACATTCAGGACCAGTTGTCCTTCTTTTATGTTTTTCAAGCTCTTGTAGCATAGTGGCTACTTCAGAGATCAGAAACACTGTTCTGATGTACTGCATAGTCTATGTATTACGATATTAAACTGAAGGTTGCTCATATATTCAGTGAAATATGACAGTAAGAACATGTAACAGCAAAAGTAATGAAAAAAAACTGAAAGGCTGTGAGACGAATGCCTCTCATATGGAGAGATTTGTAATCAAGAGTGGAGACTCCTCAGTGAAACGTGATCACAAGAAGCCATGCAGTACTAGGAACGTGTCTGTACATATAATCAAAAAGAAACCAGAAATCTGACTGTGGAATTATTCAGAGGAAAAATATAGGAGCATAGTTGTCTGTACTGAAGGAAATCTAGAAGACTGTTTGTCGGTGAACCTCAGAGATAGCTATAAACCAGCTTGATTTAAACTGAAGAACCAAGACTTTGGAATGTAAGAAACTGTTACATTCTTTTGAGAGACTTCAAATGGGCTTGAATTATAAGTAATCTGGTACATTTTAACATGTAGGTATGCTTTTTTATGTTATGTTTTTACTGTTTGGTTTCAAGATTTAAAAAAAAAATCATCTTTATTTTGGATTCCTTACTGTAAATAAACTGGACTGCAACTAAAGTGCTACCCCCATTGTATTCTACCTGCTACAATATAAATAAAAATATTGGCAAGACACCAATTAAACCCGAGAGCAGTGTTAATAACATGCACTTCCAACAGTAATGATCTAACTGTTAAAAGGTGTGTGCGTGTGTGTGTGTGTGTGTGTGTGTGTGTGTGGGGGGGGGGTTAATAACAAGCAACAAATGCTACTCCTGGCAGACCAAATAAACATGTCTGTGGATGAAAGATTACCTTGTCAACAGCAATGATTAATAATACTGCTTTAATTATAAAAATGAGTGTCCAGAAGAAGAAGTAGGATGTAGAACATAATGTGCATTACTTTAAGAAAGGGTGTTACTGGCAAGAGGTGTATGTTATGTGAGAGTATTTGAGGTCTTTCAGTAAAGCTACTGATATAATGCGTCTCTTGCCTTTGTCTCATTATTGTAGGACAGGTCACTTCTGACTGTACTTTACAAGGTGTATATATTACATGGAGTCAAAAGCAAAGTGTAATTAATGATACCAAGAGAACCTTCCTGCTGCTCCGTAAAATCCAGAAGTAGATACTGAGAAGAAATTATCACTAACACTGAGGGCTGTAACGACGGTCTCATGGACAAAAGAAGCTCAGCAAAATAGTCCAGCTTTGTACTTTGATCAAATATCAGAAGAAGTGCCTAGTTTTCCATATTTTGACTGTATAAATGACAAAATAGACTTCTACCTCTAGAATTATACATAAAGTCTCAAGCGCTGGAATTTTCACATTTTACATCTCTCTCTTTCAACGTGATCATATTATTCAAAGTTTGCCTAGAAAAAAACATTGACCCACAAATCTTTTGAGATGGGCACATTGAAATAATATTTTTATCAAAATGTCTTCACTACAATCAATGTCTCTGAAGCGGCATGATAACTTGTTTGAAAAGAAGAAGTTTTAGAGTTAGAAGTTTGAATTACACCTCAATGTCAGTCAAATCTGTAATGGCTTAAGATGAAAAATGTCACTCAGAGTGAAAAACAGACTAAACATAAACAGACAGTGCTGTGAAGTTGCTGCACAGTTACAAATGAAACATTGTGTATTAGGTGCAGTTACTGGTATAAGCAAAGTCAAAGCAAAGCATTTAATCAAACTTGCAGACTATGCGGTGATCAAAATCATTTCTAAAGGTATGTAAGAAATGAAATAAGCTTCTTTCACAAGATTTGCATAATACTAAAAAAAGTCTAAAAAGGTTAGAACAAATGAATATAGGAACACGAACATACTAGGCAAATGATCATGGGGTCCATAAGAAGCCTAGCTTAGCCTTTATGGAGACAAACATATAAGCTCTTTCCACCCTTTTCTAGCACTTAACAATGATCACCTCCCAAACCAAACAAGGCAGTTCATGACAACCCTGGTGTAAATTTGTGTCTACCCATGCAGTCATCAAGACTAGCCTTGAAGGTAGCCAAATCAGTAATCTGTTTAACCTGTAGTGTAAATTATTCGACAGGCTAGGAATACATTCAGATAGGAACTTATCTCTTCAGCAAGTCTTATTTGCTGGTTACAGTTAAGTCATTAGTGCAGGTGTTTCTACCACCAATAGTTTTGCAAAGAAAAAGGAGGTCAATAAGACTGGCTTTTTTATGGCTTAAAAAGTGAAACACATGTCACCTTACATCAACTTCTATACTACTGAGTTTAAGAAGAGTCAGGCTAATCTACTGCAGTATTTAAAGTATTTAAGACCTTTAATATTCTTAGTTAGAATTTTTTGGGGCTTTTCCAGTTGAGTGATATGCTTGGATTTGTACATACCAAAGGGAACATTGTATTTAATGATGGGTCTGATAAGGGAAGAGTACAATGGTAGGATGAATTCTTTGGATCTTGGAAATACTCCCTTGGAAACTAACTGGGCCAAAAAGGAAGTTATGTACTCACCATAACGTTCCATCTGTGTTGTCCATTTTCATTCTTCTTCAACAACTGGGTTCAGATCTGACCTTTGGATCCAACTCGGCTGTTACTATAGCTCATGGTAACCATAAAGCTCTGAAGCTTCTCCCTTACACATAATGCACCAACTCCTAACATATCTCGGATCTTGTTTGCTAGATTAAAATAAGTAAGAAATATTACTATAAATTTCTGGTTAAAGAAAGTCATTATCTGGAGCTCAATGGAGGATTCAGAAGTGTCCTTATAAACTCTCATTTTTCCAGAAATCCTTTGTTAAATGGTTGGGGTTTGGTGGGAGGGGAGTTGAGGAAGAATGAAAATGGACAACACAGATGGAGCATTATGGTAAGTACATAACTTCTTTATCTAATGTTGTCAATTTTCATTTATTCCTCAACAGTTGGGACAGAGTCCCCAGCTACCTGAAATCCCGGGTAGACTCTAAGGAAGGATATTCTGAGCATGGTTGTGTCAACAACTGCTCTTCCCCTCGAGATCAGTTCTAGCTTGTAATGAGTAACAAAGGTATGAGAATTATCACAAGTTGCAGCAGCACATTTGTCATCCACAGAATGCCTAGATAAAAAACTGACAAAGTTGCCATGGATCTAGCTGACCGGGCTCTTAAAGGTTTTGGTACTGAGATACCCAATTTACTGTAGACAAAAATATACAGTTGGTAAGCCACCTTCCCAAAGCTACTTTTGTAATTGATTTACCTAATTTGGAATCTACAAAGAAGACAAATAGTTGATCAGTTTTTCTAACTTATTTTGCTCTACGTAAGTAGAAACATGACTGTCTATGACCATCTAACAAGTGCAACATGTATTCCCCTTTGTTTTCAAATTTTGGAAAGAAGACATATTAATGGACTGGTTAATGTTGGATTCTGACATCAACCTTAGGAAGGAAAAAAGAGTTGGCTTGTAATGTTACTCTATCCATATGAAAAATTAAGTAGGAAGGTTTAGAGGACAATGCCTAAAGTCCAGAAATTCTAATTTTCCAGGTCAGAAATTTAAGATCATATTTTGCTGCTGGTTAAAAGGGGGAATTCCCAAACCTGTCCAATGCCCCAGACTCCCTGTTAGGGGGATGGACAATGTAACTCTATTCCGGAAGTCTACAAATGAGACATCTTTGGTTGGTGATCTTTGGGATCCTTCTTTGTCAAAATCGGTATCTTCAGTGATAGATTCTTGTGGGGAGTGGGTAGCCTGTAGAGTTTGGGCCTGTGGAGTCGAATGCTGAGGCTAAAGGTGCACAGACACATGAGATCCTGAAGGAAGATACAAGCGAGAGACACCATCCATCATGCCAAAGCAGAGAAAACTCTTGGCTCCACCTCAAAAGCAGAGCATCCTAAGAAGGAAACTGACTGAGCAAAGAAGCCACACTTCTACCCCATCGGCTCTACCTGCCCTGAAGGCATTCCACCCGAGGCGGAGGTCAGAGCCGAGTTGCCCAATGCTGAGGTTATGAGGGGCAGGAATGGTTCATATAACTTTGGAGTCGACTCCAACACTTCAGATCCAGTAGGGGTGTTATGGCTCAGAGAGTCATCCGGCTCCAAATTAGTTGGAGCATGAGCACTCAGAGAAATCTTCAGAGCCAAGGATAAAAATATCCTCAGATCCAACTGGGATGGTCTCGGCAAACTTGGATCCAGGGGCTCCGAAACGGATGGCCAGATCACAGAAGGAACCAATAGTGGAGGGGTAGAGCAAACCAAGGTTTCCTAAACCAAAAGGGTAAAAGCCAGGATAATACCCATTTATATCTATGCCGAGAGAAATCTCATCATCCTATCCACATCACCTTTGGTCAGACTCCTGGAAGAACAACAGGAGGCTGAAGAAAGAGATTTTGAATGCCATCTTCCCACAAATAGGGATGGGACCCTAGACAGTACCGGGTCAATGCTTGGTGAATAATGTGTCCTTGGAAGAAGCCTTGGATCTGACATACTCAGATCTGAAGAAGTTTTTGGAGATTCTGAAACTGGCTTTGAGACACAAACCTTCGGATCCATCTTGTGCTTCTTTTTAAGAAGTTCTGTCAACAATGTAGAAGATTCAGAGGGTCTCAGGGACTTTTTAGAAGTCTCCTTAGGTATAGTTTTTGGAGGTTTAGCCCTAGTAATCGCTTCCAAAAAAGCAGATGGTAACAAACCTTTTAAAATCAGTTTGTTTTTGTGATCTCCAATAACTTGCAGATTAAAGTTTTTACATATAGAGCAGTCTATGTTCAAGTGGGCTGGGCCCAGGCAATACACACATAAATTATGTGCGTCTGAGAGGGGAAGCTTATGACCAAATTTTTGGCATTTTTTTAAATCACAGAGGGCCTTTTTCTGACATCTTTAATTATAGCTAGAAAAGAGTTTATTTATTTATTTTAATAAAAGTCAAAGGAAATAAAAGGCAAGGGGAAAGGTACCAACAATAGTACTCAAGAGTACACTAAGCAGTTTAAAAAAGTTAAACAGGAAAAAAGGAAATAGACACTAGAATACCAACAATGGTATGCATATGATACACCAAGTGTAAGAAATATACAAAGATGGAAAAATAGTAACGACCGAGTCAGATCCAAAGGTCAGATCAAAACCCAGCTGTTGAGGTGTGAATGAAAACTGACATGAGATCAGAAGGATTTTCTGACTGATGTGGAAACATGATGGTCGACCATATATGTCTGAAGAGGAGTACCAATTATAGCATACGAGATGGCAACAACCATTCTGTGAGATGCTACTATGCTATACCTTTTTTCATTTAGTTTGAGACCACTTTTGATAAACTATGTATGTGAATAATCCAGCTCTTCTTACAGCTGTTTTCTATTGGTGGGTGAGCAGATAACAGTGCCCAGTTTACAATCATCAGTAAACTTGGTAAAACACACTTCTGGGATACTGGCTTGGAAGTCTTCAAAATAAATGTCAAACAGGTGCAGGTCTAGAACTTCTCCTTGTGGCAGCCCACTGATTACATGTTTACATTCAGAAAGGAAATCAGCAACTTTCACAACCTGGAATCTGTTGGAAAGCAAATCTGCAATCCAGCAAACAATGCAGGGGTTTACATTAAGCTTGTCTAATTTTTCAGTAATACCAGCATGGAGGATAGTGACAGAAGCTTTGGCCTGGTCAAGATAAGCTGTATGCACAGAATGACCACTGTCCACATCCCCTGTAAAACAACATGAAATGTCTGTAGGTAGTTGAAATGCATAAACACAGTGCACTGCAAAATATAGACAATACTAACAGCAACTGTTGGTCAGAAAAGCTTGCAGTTCAGGGTAAAATCATTTTTTCTACACTACCAACAAGAGCAGACAGAATGCAATATTTTATCAAAAAAAATTATTTAAAGAACTGAAGTTGCCAACTACTTTGCCTAAATCTGAATATAATTTGCTGATGGAGTCTGTATGTAAGCTGAAGCTTGGGGGTCAGAAAAAGAAAATACAAGCTTATGTTTCCAGTTATGTCTTTGGAAAATACAGAAAATCATCCAACTATACAAGGTGACTTGGTATGTGAATAATAAGGCATGGTGAAGAGATTTCACTGTACACAGGTGCACAGCTGTTTACATACTCATGAAACAAGGAACTTGAAAGTTTTTTGAAGGCAGCTCTAGAAAGTTCCTTTCCCTGCTACCAAAACACAGCTATCAGTAATTCTGTGAGAGTTAAGAAGGCAAGAACTAAACAGAAAAATAAACAACTTAATAAGGAAGCAGCAGATTCTAATGATAATTTGTAGGAATATCCTAATTTATTTAGTGGAAAAGGCTTTTTACTACACGAATATCATACCGAAAGGTCTCCATATGCAAAACTAGTAATTTATGCACCGGAAACGTAAGACCTGTATGTCTTAGAAAGAGTGAACAGAGAAAGAGATGAAGTGCTTGGAAAGTCTTGGTATGACCAACTGGGTTAATAGCATGGTTACAGTTATGAAGGAAGACAGGTTTAGGATACACATAGAGCCCTAATACCTAAACAAATGGATTCAAAGGGAACATTACCCACTGCAGACTGTAGAAGAGGTTGCTTCAACTATGCTCAGTGTTGGGGTTTTCCCCATCAGGGCTTCTGGCAAATTAGACTGGATGAAACTAGCTTAAATGTATATACTTTAAACACTCTGTTGGGCAGATACAAGTTTTGTGCATCACAAAAGAAGTATTCCAGAAAGATGTGGCAGAAACAACAGTGGGTCTGGATGATATGATCAATATAACAGATGATCTGCTTCTCTAGGGAGTTACCAAGCAACAGCATAAAACAAAGCTAAGCAAGCTACTATACAGACGGAGGCAAAAATTTCTGAAGCTGAATAAAAGAAAAAGGATGTGTGTCTAATCACAAACATATACATCATGTCCTGACAATGTAAGGCTTGAAGGCTGATTTGTATAACCATTTTTTGTCTTTTCTCTGCCCTCTGCTGACTACTGTCTCTTCTTCCCCAGTTACCCAATTAGCTCATCTCATTCATTTCCCTTTAGATACCAGGACTGAGGGTTAGGTTGACCAAAAAGGGAAAGTCGCACTGCAAATGGGCAGATTAAGCCCTACACCCCTTGTGTCAGTTCCAGGTTCAATCTTGGGCTGTAGGCCTGAGAGCTGAATGCCTCTGTTTCAGTTGTAACATGTCTATATGGGGGCCCACCATCAAGCAGCATGCAAAGGGACACTATGAGATGATGCTGTAGCATGTTGTATCCACTGCAGTCCTGCTCCCTTTCCAATCTGGCTTGCACTTTGTAATGTTCACCAGAGTACACCGAATCTATAGTCTCCTCTGCATAACACTCCTGTCCCACCCCACCCCACAGTAAACACAGCCCCTTTTTTATCTCCATCCCCTCATCAGTTCCTCTATTGCTGGGACTACTAATCAAACCCTAATGACCTGGGTCATAGGAAGGGCTCCCTTACTCAATGCCATGCAGCTGGCTTGATAGGCATAAAGTCAGTGCCACAGCAAATATGTATAAACACCAAGACAACTAGTTCACATGGCATATCGTGAAACGGGGCAATTAAGCAATAACTCATATTCAGGTGTGTGTAATGCAGACTTTATAACTGGTTAGTGTGGTCTGTTGAAACCTGCATAATTAAAGAAAGCCAGCCATGTCCTTTTTAAATAATGCCACTGTAAAATGGGAATTCTTTTCATTTACTGCTCTTCTGACTGTCTTCAATATCTGGGGATATACTGCACATGCATATATCTATGCTTAACCAGCACAATTAATACTGCTTGCTGCCACCTTCTTCCCATAAGGGAGTCATGAGTGTCTATACGTCCATCTGTTTACATTACAACACTTGCTCTCTCTTGATGTGCATGAGTAATTTATCTAAAATATTTTGTTAAGATTCATTTGCGGTTAGGTGTTACGGGCAAAAGTGCATCAGTGTCGGGGGTGGACATGTGTGCATGTATGAATGTGAAGGAGAGGTTTTGTTTTTTAATGTCTAAGTAGTTCTCCACTTAGTAGCATGGAAAACATTACATCTGTAACCTTTATTTGTTTAACTACATTCTCAGTGATCTCTTTTTAGTTTAGCTTTCTTATGGAGCCAGACTTCATTTCATGGACAATGCCCAGTTTAGAGCACATGCATGCACACCCATAAACAACCAATTCCTGTTCACATCTGTAAACCAATAATATCTGTCAAAGGTCATAACAAAGTTATCACTGAGGAAACAACTGAGTATGATATGAACTGGGTTCAGGTCAACTCAACAAACCAGAATCTTTGGGAATTCGAAAAGGATTGTCACAGAGGCACATTTAGATTTCATGATGTCTCACAACCAGCAGTGATTCAGGTTGATCCCATTAAATATGATCTGAGTGTAGTATTGTGCAAGATTACAGACCACTGGGTCAAGCACTCATAAAAATTAACAATTATCTAAGACCGCCAAATATTCATGACAGTAGTTATGGCAAATCAGTAGTAGTGATATCAGATTACAAGCCACTGCTTTATTTATTTATTAGCATTTGTTTACCAGGAAAGTCCAACTAAGTAAAGAAAAACCTATTTTCTACAGTGGTCCAGGGAGAAAAGCTCCAACAAACACAATTAATTATACACAATAGTAAAGCTGTTGTGTCTTTCGGCTTTTCCCAGTTATAGTAAAGCTGCTGTTGTGTCTTTCGGCTTTTCCCGGTTAGGGGTCGCCACAGCGGAACTCCGCTCAGCTAATGATTGGCAGTAGATTTTTACGTGCCGAGTTGCCAGCCTTGACGCACAACTTTCAATGAAGGTACGCCCATTCATGCATGTCTCCACACAGAAGACGCTCTAGCTGAGAATCAAACAGGACAACGTCTTACTGTGAGGAGACAACGCTACCGCAGCACCACCACCACAGTCTCGATTATAGTAAAGTACAAGTCTTTAAAAACACAGTACAGTTTTTGAGTAGTATGAAGAAGATCAGATGAAATTTCACTATTATATTAAATAGGTAAAATTAAAAAACACACTTAAAATTAGGATTCCTATATAGGGCAAAGCCCTTCTTCACAGATAAAGCCAAAATTAAAACGGGCATACCCTGCTTTCTGCTAACATTTCTACAGGCCATGCCTGTACTTACCAACCTTAAGACTTACCTGTCAAATAAACCTGAGCAATGCTTCAACAAAGTGGCAAAATTTGCTGTCAAACATCACTACAGAACCCACTACTGCTTCACACTAAAGCAGCTGAATTGTGTAGAACTGATGTATATTCTTAACGTGCAAACTACTGCATAATCCAGAAAAAAATTCCCAGTCTAAACACCATGATTCAGACCTATTTCATAAACAGAATCTTGTGCTCTACATACAAATCCTTACTCATTACAATGAAATCTAAAACCAGTGCAGGTGATTCATTGTACTCTGTATATCAGGAAAGCGGAGCTTCCTTGAGACTACTCAGTTCATTAAAAGTCCTTTAAATCCCAGCTGAATCAGCACCTCTTGAACTCATGGCCAATTTTACAAACAGCAAAGCTTTCAGGCAAATGCACTTTTTCAATGCATCGCATAAAATACGACAGTGTCCCGTGCTTAAATAACAAATAATTTACTGAATTAAATCAATTAAAAAATTTCATTAGGCATTCACATAAACAATACAAAAACGTAAATATATAACAAATCTTTTAGATGCAGCTAGGAAAATCATCTGGAAGCAACATAAAATCATTCCACAACATTTTGTTTCTTTTTAAAAGGGGTTTTACGCTGACAGCTGTATTTAATCCATCTACCAATGAGGTCTGTTGTTTTGGGTGGTGAATGGATCTCGATTTAGAAAAAAATCTTAAAACCCTTTGTAGCATATATTAAGGGTCACATTAGAGACACAAATTATTTTTTTTAATAATGTTACTTGACTGGCTTAAGATCAATGTGGCTGATAATTTTATATTGGTTAGAGAGGATATTAATTCACTTTTTACAGTGATCCCAAATATGTTTGGGATATAAGCGATACACGAGTATTTTTGTAAATGTAGTGATTTGAAACAATATTCAAAACTGTGTCCAACAGTAAGCATAATAATTTATTTTTGATTAATGAGGCTATATATAAAAAAATTGTGCACTCATCATAATGTTCCAGCTGTGTTGTCCACTTTCATTCTTCCTCAACAGTTGGGTTTGGATCTGATCCTCCTCCTGGAGGCTTTAGTAAAGACAAACCCACTTTCTCATAAACAAAGGTAATACAATCAGTCAACCATTTGGCCAAAGTCACAACAGATGCTGGTTGGCCTAGTTTTGAATCAGAGAAGTAAACAAACAATTGATCAGACTGTCTTAAATCTTTTGTTCTGTGAAGGTAGAAATGTAACTGTCTGTGGACATCCAAAAGATGTAACATATATTCTCCTTTGTTTGAAAAGTTAGGAAGGAAAACTGGGAGATCGATAACCTGATTAACATTAGATTCTGACACCACCATTGGTAAAAGGAAGGATTAGTCAGTAGAGAAACCCTATCCTTGTGAAAAACTAAGTAAGGAGGTTTAGAAGACAGTGCTTAAGTTCAGACACTCTTCTGACAGAAGTGATAGCAACTAAGAAAACAGTTTTCCAGGTCAAAAACTTCAAATCAGACTTATCCGATGGTTCAAAGAGGGGTTGAGTGAAGGCCTGAAGAACCATATTTAAATCCCCAGGAGGAGTAGTATCCTTTAAAGGAGGCCTGAGTAAGTAGGTTCCTCTGAGAAAGGCTTTATACAGCTTGGAGGAATCTAAAGTAGAATTACTTACTCCTGTATGAAAGTTGGAAATGGCTGCTAATTGTACTCTGATAGTTGAGGAGCTAGCACCTCCATTTTAGCTAAAAATTCAAGAACCTTTGAAATTTGTGCTGAAAAGGGGTCCAGATTCTTTCTATGGGCTCAAAAACAAATGTTTTCCATTTACTTTTGTAAATTTCTCTAGTGGAAGCTTTGTGGGAATACACCAGAATATGCCGGATGGGAGAGGATAGCCTGGGCTGTCTAGCATCAGCACAACTGGAGAAATCATGTGGTCAACTTAAGACCTAAAATGTCTGGATGAGTCCTGCCTGTTGGGTGAGACTGGACTTCTGGAGTTGGATCCAGATTTCATGGCAGATGTACAAGATGAGGCCAAAGGAAGGGAAATCAGATCTGAAGATGCCAGTAAGGGGCAATGAGGATAACTGTGCTCTTCAATCAATATGCTTTCTGGAGAAATTTGGGAATGAGGTGTAATGGAGGTAAGCAAAAAGGAGACCGGAGGGCCAAAAATGAAGGAGTGCATCCCTCGGGGACTCCTCCACTGAGGGGATCAGGGCAAAGAACTAGGGAGGTGATGCAAAATGATAGCAGCATGACTGGCCTCATCAATGGAAAATCACTTCTGCCACCTTGGTATTAAGAGAACACTCATGAGGCATCAGTATGGACCTGCTTAACTTGTCTGTAATCACGATGAACTTCCCTGGGATGTGTGTTGCTATCAGAAAACAACTGGAGGAGATCACCCATTGTCATACTCTCATAGCTTCTTGACAAAGAAGGCAAGATCTGGTTCCCCTTGCTTTTTGATGCATTAAACCACCGACATACTGTCCATCTGAATTGTGACAGTCCCATTTGGAAGAGTGTCTTGAAAGGCCTTCAATGCTAGCAGGACAGCTCTCATTTCCAGGACACTGATATGCATGTTGGCTTCTTCAGGTGACCATGTATCTTGGACTATCCTTCCAAGTACTGCCCCCTCACCTGACTTGAGGGGCATCTGTGGTCACTGTGGCCTTGGGCTGAGGGAGAACAAAGGGACAGCTTAGTGTATTTGACTGGAGTGGATCCACCAGAGAAAATAATTTTTTCATGCTTGAGTTATCTTGACTGGTCTGGATAATGGGTGATGGAGAATAGACCATTGTGTTACTAGTGCCCATTAGAGGATTCTCATATTTAACCTGGTCAGTGGTACAAGGGTGACTACCACTGACATGGATCCCAAGGCTTGGAGTATCAGACAGGCTGAAAGAGAAGATTTCTGAATAATCTTTTTGACCTGGAACTGAATAGTTTGAATCCGAGACACAGAGAGAGAACATATTTGACTGACTATGAAAAGAGCACCAATGAATTCCAGAGTTTGAGTCAGACTGAGTTGTATATCTGTGGTAATTGATGGATATCCCTAGCTGAGAGCACAGCTGGAGTAAGTAATCCCTTGCTTGAGTTAGTTGATGGCTGGTTAGAGCAGTCAGGAGCCCGTCGTCCAGGTATGGAAACACTTGGAATCCCAACAGTCACAGGTGAGCTGCAACTACTGCCAAACACCTGGTAAACACACTGGGGGCTGCAGTGAGACCAAAGGGCAGTACTCTGAATTAGTAATGACTGGCTCCCAGCCAGAAGTGTAGATATTGTCTAGATCATCTGTTCATTTTGATGTGACAGTACGCATCCTGAAGATCTACTGAACATATCGAATATTCATTCTTGACTAATGGGTCCAGTTCCGACCTCTCAGAACCGACTCGGCCATTATACATAGCTTGTGCCAGCCAAAAACTCTCAAGCTAAGGCTCTACCCAAAATGCCTTCCTTCCCAGTACCTCAGATTGAGTTTGCATAACAGTTAGGAAAATACAGAAGCCGTGTCTAAGGTATAGCCCTGTAACATCCCAGGACTAGGTCCAAACCTCCAGGAGTCTTCTGGAGGGGGTAGGAGGGTGGACTGTCAAAAATGAATGAAGATTGACAACACAGATGGAACAGTATGGTAAGAACATAACTTCTTTATCTGATGTTGTCAGTCTTCATTCATTCTTGACTGATGGGACAGAGTCCCCAGCTACTTTAGATCCTGGGAACTAAGGAAGGATATTTCTGAGCACCATAGAGCCAAGGGATGCTCTTCCCCTGGAGACCATGTCTAATTTGTAATGGGTGATAAAAGTTATATGGAGTAGCCCAAGTTGCAGCTGCACATATGTCTTCCACAGAAGCCCTGGAATGAAAGACCACTGAAGTGGAAACAGATTTGTAGAGTGAGCTCTAACTGTAGTTGGCAATTTCAGTCTATTTTGATTGTATATAGAGGTAATGCAGTCTCTAAGCCATTTTGACAAGGTGACCTTTGATACAGGTTTGCCTCCTGGATCCTGAAAAAGACAGAAATAGTTGGTCTGATTTTCTAGAAGATTTTGTTCTGTCCAAGTACAAATGTAACTGTCTGTGGATGTCCAACAAGTGTAAACAGTACTCCCTTTGTTTGTAAAATTTGGGAAGAAGACTGGTAAGTCTATGGAGTCTATATTATAAGCACAAAAGTCCTTTTCAGCAAATAGGAAAACAGCAACACATATTATGCGAACCGTGAAAACACCGAACGCCCTAAACCGCGAAATTCAAAATTTTGAATCGTCGTAGTTGGCCAACCCCACTGGCCACTACATACTACCTACCCAAACAAAATAAACCACATACATACACTAAACAAAATCCTACTTCTAGCCCTAAAGTAAAGCTTGCATATACTACCATGTATGCACTTACCTTAACACGCACCCTAACCCTAAGGTCCGTAACTATTGCACACTTACCTTAAGGAGCTAAACAAACAAAATAAATAATCCACACACATACACTTAACAAAACCCTACTTTTAACCCTACACTAAACCTTGCATATATTACTATCTATGCACTTACCTTAACCCTCACCCTAACCCTAAGGTCCATAACCATCACACACTTACCTTAAGGAGCGATACCGCAGAAGGGCCACCTACGACAATTCAACATTTCGATTTCCCGCTTTAGGACGATTGGTGTTTTCGCGGTTCGCTGAATACGTGTCGACATTTCCATATTCGCATAAGTGGACCTTCACGATTCTAACAGAAAACCAGTCTATGGACTGGTTGATATTAGACTCTGATACCACTTTGTGAAGGAAGGTGGGATTGGTTCTGAGTGATACTCTTTCTTTGTGAAAAATGATATAGGGATGATTCACACACAAAACTTGCAACTCTGAAATTCTCCTAGCAGACATGATAGCTACTAGGAAGAGGGTCTTACAAGATAACAACTTGAGGTCATAAGTAGCTGCTGGCTCAAAGGACTGTGGAACTAGACATTGTAAGACTAAGATCAAATCCAATGACACTACAGGGTCTTTGAATGGGGATTTTAAATGCAGAGTGCCTGTAAGAAAAAACTTTGCAAAAACAATGGGACATCAAGGAATGGTCATCAAAACAGTTATGAAAATTTGAAATGTCAGTCAAATGAACCTTAATTGTGAACGCAGAGCCTCCCATTTCAAATAAGGTACGTAAATATTCCAGGACTTTATCAACTGACGCTGAGAAAGGGTCTATGTAGTTTGTACACACCCAAATTGAAAATATTTTCCATTTGCTTAGGTAAAGCTTCCTGGTGGATGGTTTATGGGAAGACAGAAGTATCTTTTCTACTGGAGAGGACAAATTATTCTGCCTGGCAATTACTGGAACTGGAGAAACCAAGCCATCAGCTTGAGATTTTGAAGGTTGAGATGCACCAAGTCCTGAGAGTGAGACAGCAGGTCCTGAGCTGGGTCCAGAATCCATGGGCGGTGAACCAAGTGAGGCCAAAGGAAGGGGGGAACCAGACTTGACAGGGCCAGTAAGGTGCAATGAGAATTACTTTGCTTCTCAACCACTGGGCTTTCCTCAGGAACTGTGGGATTAGTGGAATGGGGGAATAGGGGGAAAGGCATACAGAAGTCCTGTGGAGCCAATCAAGAATAAGTGTCTCTCGGGGACTCCCTGAAGGAGATTAGGGCAAAGTAGTTGCTGCATTTGTGGTTTATGGGAGAGGCGAACAGGTCACAGCATGGCTGACCCCATCGACAAAAGATCTTTGTTGCTACGTTGAGATTGAGAGACCACTCATGAGGCAGGAGGATACATCTGCTCAGTTTGTCCACAATCATGTTGGAGTTCCCTGGGATATGCATCACTATCAGAAAGCAGTTAGAAGTGATAGCCCATTGCCAAATTCTCAGGGTTTCCCGACAGAGGGTAGGACCTGGTTCCCCCCGTTTGTTGATGTACCAGACTAAGGACATGTTGTACGATTGGACTGCAATTGTCCCTGAAGGAAGGACAGACTGGAATGCTTACTGCGCTAAAAGCACTGCCCTCAATTCTAGGATGCTGATGTGCAAATTGGCCTCTTGTGGAGACCAAGTGCCTTGAACAGTCTTTCCCAGAAAATGCCCCCACCCTATCTGGGAATTGTCTGTGGTCACTATGGCCTTGGGCTGAGAGGGGGAAAGGTACAACCCCACAGATTTTCTTCTGGCTTCATCCACCAAGATAAATCCTTTTGCAACGATTTGTTATCAAGACTGGATGGGACATGGGGTGCGTTAGAAACTACCATTGTGATGCCAAGAGCCACTGGAGCAGCCTCATATGATACCTCACTAAGGGAACCAAAGTTATCATTGCTGCCATGGTTCCCAGAACTTGTAGTCCCAGACGAGCTGGAACTTAGTTTTGGGAAATGATTACTTAAACTTGCGATCTTATTTTCAACAGCCTGTGGAGGGGAAGGGAGGCTACACTGGAGACTGTATTTAATCTTGCTCTGATGAACTCCAGACCATGCGTGGGAATCAACTGTGACTTTTCCTTGTTGACTGAAATGCCTAGTGTTTCAGCAAGATGTAGAATGAACTATATGGCGTAAAGCAGTAGATTCCCAGAGAGGGCGGTGAGAAGCCAGTCATCTAGATATGGAAACACCTGGAATCCTTGTAGTCTCAAATGAGCTACTACGACTGCCATGCATTTAGTGAACACACTGGGGGCTGTGGTGAGACTGAAGGGCAGTGCTCAGAACTGGTAATGACTGGCTCCTAGCTAGAAGCGGAGACATCTTCTCGAGGGCTTGTCCATTTTTATGTGGTAATAGACGTCCTGAAGATCTATAGAGCACATCCAATCATTTTCCTCCAAAAAAGGAAAAACAGACTGAACCGTGACCATCCAGAATTGTGTCTGTTGCACAAATTTGTTCAGTAGGCTGAGATCCAGGATTGGTCTCCAGTCCCCTGTCTTTTTTGGCAATAAAAAGAATCTTGAGTAAAATCTGGATCCTATTTGGTCTGGTGGGACTACTTGGATGACTCTTTTTTGATGCAGCTTTTAAATCTCTACTGCAGCTAGATCTCTCTGACTAGGTGGAACATTGGGGATTCGATTTTGGAGTTTTTGCACAAGGCTGAAGGGGATGTGGTAACCTCTGGTGATTATTTTCTGCACCCAGGTATCCGAAGTTAATGTAAGCCAGGCTGAATGGTGCAGAGAAAATCTTCCCCCAACTGCCTCAAGAGGTAAGCAATCGGGCTTCCATTCAGGAATGCTGATAGAGTTGTCCAGGAAAGGAATCTCTGGAGCTCTGGCTATGTGGACCCCCTCTCTGCCATGGGGGGGGGTCTTCCAGAAGAGTTCCCCCCTCTGTCCCGGGGGGGGGGGGGGGGGATTTACTACATGTGTCCCAAAAAGGCCCTTGGGTCTACTTGAACCATATTTTTCCACTCCTCTAATTCCTGGAATATGGTCATTGTGGAGCGGAAAAATGAATGCCCACAGCAGAAAGGGTCTTTTCATCTTTTTCACATCTGGCTAGTGTGTCTCTAACTTATGGGCCAAACAAGGAAGTACCATCAACAGCAGCATTGACAAAGGAAGACTTAAAGGGTTCCGCGAAGTCACACAAGCGCATCCAGGTATGATGCCTAATAGCAAAGCTTGTACCCATGGCTCTAGATGTCCCTTTGGCTGTATGAGCAATAAGCCACATGGAAACATTTGAGATAGACACCAGGGTGACAAGCTGAGAAGCAACCTTATCCCGAACCTCGTCAGACACTTCTCCTGCAAGGCTGTCTGAAAGCTCAGTTATCAGATCCCTTTGGAGTCTAGTAAAGTGTGCTGTGAATTCAAGGACCTTATAGCGAAGGTCGCTGAAGCAAAGACCCACTTCCCAAATCTGTCCATCATCCGGGACTATCAGTTAGGAGGATGGACAGTTGAACTCTCCTTGGTGAGTTCCTTTTTGATGGCTGCCACCACCACCATGGCATCCACTGCAAGACCCTTTGACAAAATTTTACACGGTCTCTGGGGAATAGGCTCTATGTAGTCAGGAGGCTTCCATGCTTGCTGAACGATCAACTTAAGTAGGTCATCAGCAGGTGAGGGTCACCCAAGAAGTAGATGGGTGGACATGAAAAGCTTACAAGAACGCAGATTCCTCAGAGGATGGGTTTGAGGGCTTCCAATCACCCCTCTGTTTTAGTATTTCCAGGATGTCTCCAAAGGAGATATCTTCTGGGGGTGACCATGGGGAACCTTCCCCTTCATTGTAATCTGTGTCTTCAGTGACTGATTCTTCTGGAGAATCTAGGTGCTTCCTCTTGCACATCCTCTTATGGGGTGGCTCAGAAGAGGGGGGGGGACCCTGAACCATAGTGTCTTGCAGCTCTTGTGCCTGCTGTCCAGATGTAATGTAGTAGATTGTGACACCTGCGAACCAGAAGAAATGAAAATATGGCACTCTGATGAGAATGGAGCCAGCTGGAAGCCTGTTAAGGCCAAATTTCTCTCCATAATCTGGAAGGCAGGCCCACCTGAAGAGGGATGAGAGCCCGAAACCACGAAAGACAATCTTGGACGGGGGTCACACCCCGCTCCTACGAACTGCCACCCAGAGCAGTAGCCAAGAGAGGGCTCGAAACTTCCATGGCTCTGAGCACCATAGACTGTACCATGGAAACCATTGGAACCATTCTAAGGATCTTGGAACTGGCAGCCAAACCACGGTCCCAGGTGTGCAACAGATCCAAAGGAGCCGAAGATCACAGAGTTGACTCTGGCACTGAGGTGAGGTCCACTGTCTGCACCGAGGTAGCTGGTACTGAGAGTGTCGAAGTGGGGCCTCCAAACCTTGAAGGGAGGTCAAAGGAGGATAAACTGGTGGAGTCCTTGGAGTGTAAGCCTCGGCTCTTTGTGGAAGAGAGGTTTGTCAAGGTGAGGGGAGACCCCTGGCTGCCAAAAGTTGGTCCACCAATCTGACTACGTCCAATTCTGAGAGACTCCTGGAAGAATGGATCGACATTCCTGAAGGGGACTCAGGTCTATCCAGAAAAGGACTTGGTTGGAAGAGGAATATCTAGTCCTGGGAATTATTATTGAATTGACTTTCAGCACCATAGGCTGTTGTGTGGAAAGGGAAGCTGGAACCGAATGAGAAGAAAGGGTGGTGGTGCAGAAAACTATTGTCGGTGCTGAAGAGGTCGTCGGCACAGAAGCGGTGGTCAGTGACAAAGAGGTTTGAATCGGTTCAATGACCCACGGCACTGATGTAGATTGAGTCACTTTCAGTGCAGATGATGATGATATTGTCATTTTCGGTACTTTGGCTTTCAGTTCTGAAGATACCAGAGTGGCTTCTTTTCTTCACATCTGGCTTCGGAGATTTTGAAGTCTCAGCTTTAGATAGGGCTTCACTGAAGGGACATTTTAACAAGCCTTTTAAAATAAGCTTACTGTGTCTCTCTGCTAAAGTACGAGAGCTAAAGCCCCGACAAATTTTACATGTTATGACCAAGTGAGGGGCACCTAAACAGTACATGCAAGAAAGATGCCCATCAGAGATGGGCATCTTTCAGCCACAGTCTTGACACTGTTTGAAGCTGGATGTGCCCTTTCGCTTTTCTGCCATATCAAAATCATTCTAACACACACACTCACGTTACACAAGTAGAAAAGGAAGGAAAGGAGTTTTTTTTTTGTTTTGTTTTTTTTTTTTAACAGATCTACCAACAATGGTATTGAAGAAATACTCTAAGGG
Source organism: Protopterus annectens (assembly GCF_019279795.1). Taxonomy (NCBI): domain Eukaryota; kingdom Metazoa; phylum Chordata; order Ceratodontiformes; family Protopteridae; genus Protopterus; species Protopterus annectens. Next base: position 602,486,044 of record NC_056732.1, read on the forward strand.
TATAGAGAGATAAAAAAGGGAAGAGGATTCTAACAATGGTATTTAAAGACTGCCAACGGTAAGAAAGAAAAGGGGGGAAAAGGCCTGATACCAACAAAGGTAACAAGAAATACCGTTAGGTAAAGAGGGTGGGTAGAAACAGTCAGAAAGCAATCACACACTCAAAAAAAGGAGCGAAAACTATCCGGTAAGAAAAATAGAGAGTTTTAGTCAAAAATATTTAGAAACAAGAATAAGAAAAAGAAATCTTTAAAGCACTTAGCTGACAGTATCGACTGACGCGCCCAATTTTCAGCGTGGTAAACGAGATCTACGTAATGGGAAGAGAGGCATTGTGGATAGAGCCTTAGCTTGAAAGTTATTGGCTGGTACAAGCTATGTATAACTGCTGAGTCGGTTCCGAGGTCAGAACCGGGCCCATCCATCAAGAATGAATGAAAATTGACAACATCAGATCAATGAGGTTCTGTCAAATGGTGCATTGACAAAAGATTTGAAGGGTTCCGCAAAATCACATATGCACATTCAGACATGTCTCTTACTGGAAATGGCTGAACTCACTACCTGTGAGGTACCTTCAGTAGCATGAGAGATAAACCTCATGGATGAATTTGAAATAAACTGAAGGGTTGCCAAATCTCTCTGAACCATCGTGAAATGTATCAAATAATTCAACGACCTAAGAAGATCACTGAAACACAGACATACTTCCCAAATCTGTCCAGCACCTTAGACTCCATGTTAGGGGGATGGACAGAGGAACTTTGCTATGATTTAAAACAAGACAAATATGAGGTAGAAACTACAAAAAGGGGACACATGCAAACTTTAACTGTTCCTATTGTAAATATATTTTGAGTCACATTATGCCTTTGCACCCAGCGACAAGTAAACTATTTACATTTGATACTTTTGCTACCTGCAACACAGAAAAAATATAGAGACTCAGCTATATGTGTAGTTTTTATATGGGTAAGAGTAATCTAAAATTAAAAGGGAGAATTCCTGAGTATTTACTGGATATAAAAAGAAATGTACACACAAATGAGATGGTGAAACATGTTAATGAGATTGGAAGCAACCATAGCTCTGGGTTTAGAGTTATAAAAAGAATTACACATAATTTAAGGGGAGGTGATCTGATACTGAATACAGAATTAGCAAAATATAACTGGATTACATGTTTAAATGCCGACAAAAAATTGGATTAAATATGGCTGTCAGCATAAACCTTTTTAAAAAAAGAAACAAAATATAATGGAATGATTTTATAATGATGCTTATTTTTATTTATTTTATTTTTATTTTACATTTGTTGACTGGGCTAGTCTAACTGGCTATATGTCCATTTTCAGTAGAGGCCCAGGGAGATAAGACCCGTGAAAACAAAGACAAAATCATATATACAAAAATTCCTATATACAATGCACATTGCAGGTACAGTACAGAGATAATCAAAGAGGGCAGAAATTCATAACATAGTGCAAAAAAATGCAGGTATAATACAAAATGCAGGTTCAATACATAATATAAAAAATAAGGCAGCTTATTGTATAATTATATTAGTAAAAAAGTTGTCACAATAATAAGTTTCCAGAAGATGTAAGTAACAGTATCTAGAAGGACAAGGTTTTGTTGTTATTAAGGAAAATAGAACTTGAGTAATGAGAAGTAGAGGGTAGGCAGAACCAAGTTAGAAGAGCTAGTTGATTAGTCACGTTTAGTTCAGGGGCACAACCAGTGTCTTCTGAGGAAAAGTTTCAGTTTGATTTTGAAAAGTGATATAGAGGGAAATGAGGAAAGTTCACCGGGAAGAAGGTTCCAGGATTTTCCGAAAGTATTAGAGAAGACAGAGTCCCCAGCCCTGTTGTTTGATATACAAATATTTGCAAGATGATTTTCCTGGGTGCATCTGAAAGATTTCTTATACATTTGTGTGCTTATGTTGTTTATGTGAATGTCTAATTAAACTTTATTAATCAATTAATTACATAAATTATTTAAGTATGGAATGTTGTATTTTATGTGATTCAGTATGCAGTTCACAACTATAAATCACAGAATGGTTTACTAAAAACTGTCAAACAGGTAGTGAAGTTTGGTCTGTTATACACATGTACAGTATTGCAGGGTTTTATATACATTTAATAGTGACAGTCCAAAAGCTACACTATACATAGCTTCCATTAGGGATGGATATAGGATTTCTGCTCAAGGTAAAGAAAACACTACATATCCAAAATCTACCTGTATTGATACTGAAATTTAACAAGCACATTAAAAATTGTCTGTCTGTATAAGTGACCCATTTTACTCATCTGTGTTCTGATAGGCTCACACTTCATGAAAATAAAGTTGTGCATATTTTTATACTTTACATCACCAAGTGAAATTATTACATTGCTGAGCATCATGAAAATTTACTGAGAAATTCTGCTACATATTTTTAGTTTCACAGACATAATTCCATACTGATAGGTACCACCAAAAGATTATACAGCTGTTACGCTGCTTAGCTTCATGCCATTCATTTCACAACAAATACATACATGACATGTATGCTATCTATCCAACTCAGTAAACATCAGAATCATAGCATTAGTACATTGCCATGACATAACAAAAATAATGCATACTGCTTAGATAGGGGTAATATTTTACAGCAATTACAGTCAAAAGAATATCTGTATAACTGCATAGTGACGTCGGCATACATTCAAGATGCTGTTGGCTTACTGCTTTTAGATATACTGGCTCATTCATTCTGCTGTTGAAGGCTAAACATCCACATGTCTTGCCCTATATTATATATTAGTAAATCTGAAACAAATATACAGATAGTGACATTTGTCGATAGTTCAGTTAAGGACAATATGTCCACCAATGCAGAATGTGACAAATGGTAACATTTCAAAAACATTTAATTACAAAAAATGTATCTACCGTCTCCACAGCCAAAGGGATAAAGTCTTGACTGTGACTTAGGCAAAGGAAGACAGACTACTGATCCGTACTCTGGCAGAGGTGGTAGGACAGGATGAGCAGTCAACATCAGCTCACTTATCCCAACAGGAGGGAGGTTGCCCAACCTGTGGCACTAGTGACAGTCTGCTATGGCCAGGAAGATGTGATCAGATTTATAAGGCCAATCTACACACAAGGACTGGCAAGTAACATTTCTGCTTTAGCCATAGTATTCCATGCATGGGATCACGCACACTTTAAAGGTCACAGAGTAGTGATCTCCTCTAAGGCAAAGTGCATGGCATGCTGCCAAAAGAATGGTTACACTGCATTACATAAATCCTTAGTAAAGTGCAGAGGATGATACCACACCAGGGGTCTCTCTCATCTTCCCTCTTAGGTAATTTTAAGGAGAGGTTTCCATTTCTTGTTCTCTACTAGCATGGTCCTGGCCTGCAAGTGAATGCCAGATACTCTGGCCCGGAGTAAAGGGGGGGAGGGGTCAGGATTAGTGCTATTCCTGTCACATGTCCTTAGCGTGATAAATACAAGATCTATCAAAAACAAAATTATATATTATATATATTATGTTGTGTGACTTCAGACCTAAAAAGACTGCTCACATTTCTATATAAAACTGGACAATTTAATTTGTTTTAAATAAACGCTGCAATAAAATGCTTCTTAATTCTCAACATTTAGCTGTTTCTTTGCATATGATTTTTATAGGTATTTATCCATTTAAAATTGGCTGAATATTTAATGAGAATATGTAAAACCATTTTGTAAATGTATTTATATAGAACAAAAATAACCAAAAAGCTGTAACAGTGGTACAGGCTTGTTGAAAATGTTAATTAGAAAATGGGTAAACTTATCCAGGTTCTCAATTCTGCTTAAGGGGGTTGCAAAACCGAAACTGAAATCCTATAAACTGAGGTTCACAAATGTACCCTGCGGTTACTAAGCAGAAACACACAGATCATATCTGGGTTAGCTTACTTCACCTAGTATAGCTTCAAAAGGCACATACAGCCTTCTAAAAATCAAATGGTAAAATTTCAATAAAAAATAATCTTTAACTAAATTCCACGTTGGTTTTAAAAATAATTCCACTTACGTTAGGTGTGCATCATGTAGGCCAAGAAAGGCACTTACTACAAATACATGTAGGATACAACTGCTTATTTTAACCTTAAGAAAACTTAAGTCTTCTACTGCAAAATCAGTGGGTTAGTGGATACACAAATCAAAGAAAAAATAAACATAAAAGTCACAAATAGGTAAAGGCACTTTTACTGTGCCTAGGGAACACAAGAAGATTCACATAATTTTGCACTATAGATGTGAGAGTGTTCAATCTTGCCTTTGTTCTTACACATGGGTTCGGAGCCGATCCTCGGCTCCGTGCCGGCCGACTGCAAGCTCTGCATCGAGAAGAAGCTCGAGGACATCTAATACCCACAATCCCCCTCTGCCTTTACCCCAGATCTAGTTTGCCGCTGCTGCATACGCATCGCTGGAGGCTAGCTCGAGGCTTTTTCAGATAAGAAATTATCTAATCTGTTTACATTTTTCAAAAAAACTACTTTAAATCTAGTCATTTAAGTTAACAGTAAGGTGTGTGAGTGGGTTTAGAATTCTCGGTTCCTTAGATTAGTTACTTAGTTTAACTATAGGGTACAGAGTTTTTCGGGGCCTACCACCCCTACTTGGATTACTTTGACTAAGAAATTGTTATAGTCTGCTTTCTTAAGAAATTGACTTCTATTACCGGATTTGACTCTTTTTCACTGGAATTGACTTTTACTGGACTGGACTGTCTTTTTTTCTTGGTATTATGTCAGAGAAATTAAAATCTGGCTTCAAACGTTGTCAGTGTGGCCAAAAGGTGTCGGTCACAGACAACCACAGTTCCTGTGTCTACTGTCTTGGCCCTCTCCACTTACAAGAGGACTGCTCTATTTGTCACTCTTTTAGTGGGAGGGTCATGACAGATAGGCGCAGGAAACTGATGGACAGGGGATTGCTGAAACCCTCTTTCCAGGAGGCTCTGGATGCTTCAGACCAGGCATCCAAGTCTTGAAGGGGTCGGCGTCAGAGCCAAAGTCATCGGCTCCGAGCTCTTCGGGTCTAGTTAGATCACCGGTTCCACAGACTTCGGGGCCGAGTGTTCAACTGTTGGCAGTTTCCGAGCCTCGAGTCTTGGAACCGGTGTCGGAGCTCCCTCCACCGACTCTGCTGAGGTCGGCTCCGTCTTCGATCCCTTCGATCCCTTCGACTCGTTCTTCTAGGCCCCTTTCCGACACTGATGTGGACCGTGTGGTGCAGAAACTGATGGAGCATACGGCCTTATCCCAACTTATCTCGGTCTCCTCTCAGTTGATGTCGAGACTTGAAGGCCTGCCACTATCTCCACCTGTTCCTCCTCTGAGACCTGTCCAGTCTTCGGAGCCGGAAGAAGCTGACCTGATGATTGTGGAGCCCTCGGTGCCAGAACCGTCTTTTTCTCGGTCGGCACCGTTCACCTCGACTCCATCCGATCCGGTACCGGAGTCTCGGGGCCGAAGATCTGTCCTTGGTTCCGGGACCGAGAGTCGGACCGATGTTTCGGTTCCGACTCTCCCTCTCGGGGCCTCGGCACGGATCGATTCGGTTCCGTCCTCGGGGTCGGTGCCTTCGGCTCCTGTTTCGGGGATTCTTCCCATTTCTTCGGAACCGGGAGATACCTCGACTCGGGACCCGGGGGCCTTCGACCTCATGAGGAAGGTGTTGTCTACCCAGACAACCACATCAGCAGGTACAGCTTCTCCTCCCCACAAAGGACCGTTATCCTCCTCTGCACCCACGGCCACGTCCAAGCGTCGGGCACCAGTGTCTCAGCCACCCCTGGAGGGTGCCCCCTCTTCCTCGGAGGCTTCTTCGGATGCTCCCACGAAGAAGTTCCTAGGAAAAGACTGTGTAAGAGGAGACACTTGGATTCTCCACAAGAATCCTTGACATCTGATACTGACTTAGATGAGTCAGAAGGGTCCCCTAAGTCACCTTCAGAGGATGTCTCTTTTTCTGACATCTTGGAGATCCTAAAACAGAGAGGTGACTGGCAAGCCCTCCCCCCTTCTGAGGATGAGTCAGTTTTGCTGAAGGCATTTGGTGCCCGTCCTTCCTCCTCCTGGGTCACTCCGCCCTTTGATGAGTTAATGGAATTAATTGCTCGAAGGGCGTGGGAGACTCCTGACACGGTGGAACCAGTCCCTAGGAAGCCAAATAAGTACATCACGGCACCACAGGACAAAGCTTACCTCACCAAAGGAGTTCCAGTAGACGCCATGGTGGTGGCAGCGGCCATGAAAAAGGAGATGTCGGAGTCTTCCTCATCTGTCCATCCGCCTAACAAAGATTCTAGGACCATGGACAGATACGGGAAGCACATTTTTAGTTCAGCGGCTTTCTCTATGCGTTCCCTGAACTATTTGACTCATTTTACACGTTTACAGAGGGATCTAGTCAAAGAGTTGGGAGATACCCTCCAGGGTGCTGCAGATGCCGCTGTCTCAGAGAAAGTTACAGCGCATCTCAACACCCTTACGTCCATTGTGAACTCGTCCATGAGGCTGATATCCTATGCAGCCGAAGGATCGAGTAGGGCAGCGGCTTCAGCGATTGCTCTTCGTAGGCAATCCTGGATGCGCTTATGTTCATTCTTGGAAGCCTTCAAGTCTTCCTTTACTAACGCCCCATTTGACGGAGCCACACTTTTTGGCCCTAAAGTAAAGGAGACCCTTACCCGGTGTGAACAGGAGGGAAAGACTCTGTCTGCTGTCGGAGTCCGTTTTTCCACCCCTTCCAGACCGTACCCCAAAGGGCAACGTGGTGGGAAAATGTGGTTTCGATAACCCCAAGGATCTTTCCCAAACACACAGGGTGATGCCCCCTCTAGAGGCAGAGGGGGGGGCAGAGGTGGAAGACGCCGCCCTGGCGGCAGAGGGGGTCCGCAAAACCAAGGTGACAGGGATAACCTCCCTGGCAAACCTTTTCAGCACTCCTGAGAGGAGGCCCGACTGTCCTGCTCTAGAGGCAGTCGGGGGTCGCTTAGCTTTATACCCTCAGGCCTGGCAAAACCTTTCCTCAGACAATTGGGTAAAAAGCGTTGTTACCAGAGGTTACAATATCCCATTTCTATCCACCCCCATTCCAAAAAGAAAACTCCCAGATGTACCACCCCATCTGCGAGAGCCAGCAGCTACAGAAATTTCAAAGCTGCTAGAAAAAAGAGTCATCCAGCCAGTCCCAGCGGACCAAATAGGATTTGGAACTTACTCAAGGTTCTTTTTAGTTCCAAAGAAAACAGGGGACTGGAGGCCAATTCTGGACCTAAGCCACCTCAACACCTTTGTCAAGAAGGAAAAGTTCCGAATGGTCACGCTTCAATCGATCCTTCCATTCTTACAGAAGGACGACTGGATGTGCTCAATAGATCTGAAGGACGCATACTACCACATCAAAATGGCCAGGGCGTCCAGGGATCATTTGCGCTTCCGGCTGGGAGCCAGTCATTATCAGTTTCGAGCCCTGCCCTTTGGTCTGACCACAGCCCCCAGGGTCTTCACCAAATGCATGGCAGTGGTAGCGTCTCATCTGAGGCGCCTAGGATTCCAGGTGTTTCCGTATCTGGACGACTGGCTCCTGTCTGCCACCACCAGGCGTCAACTGATACAAGCCAGGGATTACACCCTACAACTTTGTACACACCTTGGCATTTCAATAAATTTCGAAAAATCGTTGCTACAGCCATCACAGCATATCTTATTCATAGGAGCGGAATTAGATACGCGTCAGTTAGTTCTAAAACTTCCTACAGAAAGAATATTAGCACTTCAATTCAACATTTCCCTTCTTCTGTCGTCCAGAAAGTCCCCAGCAAAAATTGTTCTGAAAGTTTTGGGTCTCATGGCAGCTTCTCTCATTGCGATACCATTGGGAAGACTGCACATGAGAGTGCTACAATGGCTTCTATTTGCACAATGGTCATTCCAACAACTTCCACTGACTCACGAAATATTGATAACGAAAACATGCAAATCACACCTAATGTGGTGGTTACAGACTTGCAACCTATCCGGCGGAAGACCATTTGTGCTACCCACACCGTCAGCGACGATAACCACGGACGCTTCCTGATAGGGTGGGGGCATCTTTCAGGGACAGACAGTCCAAGGCGAATGGACCAATCTGGAGTACAATCTGCACATCAATGTTCTGGAGTTGAGGGCAGTGTTTTGGCGTTGCAACACTTTGCTCCCCTTCTTCCTCCAGGGACCATTGCAGTTCAGACAGACAACATGTCCGTAGTCTGGTACATAAACAAGCAAGGGGGAACCAGGTCTTACCAACTATGCAGAGAGGCCATGAGAATTTGGCAATGGGCAGAGTCCACGGTCGCTTTCTGATCGCAACGCACATCCCGGGGTCATCCAACGTCATAGCCGACAGGCTGAGCAGGGCAATACTATTGCCTCACGAGTGGTCCCTCAAACAGTCAGTTGCGGGAAGGATTTTTCGCAAATGGGGCCAGCCTACCTGCGATCTGTTTGCGTCTCCAATGAACGCCAAATGCAGGAGCTACTTTTCCCTATTACCCCTCCAGGGAAGTCCCCAGGGACGCTGATGCACGATTGGCCCCGGGTCTCCTATATGCTTTTCCTCCATTTCCCTGATTGCAAAGTTTCTACAGAAAGCAAACAACCTTCAGAGGACTATTATTCTCATTGCTCCGTTCTGGCCTCGTCAAATTTGGTTCCCTTTCTATTGCATCACCGCATTCGGGACCTTGGATGCTGGACCCAGAGCCAGATCTACTGACTCACTCGTCAGGAGTTCCTCACCCATCCCTAGAATCTCTCCATCTAGCAGCTTGGCTGCTCCGCTTCTTTCTAGCCAGGTCAATTCCCCTTACATCGGTTCAAGATATTTTGGTAGCTTCTCATAAAGTTTCCACTACAAAGACTTACACCAGTAAGTGGAAGCGTTCTGTCTTCTGGCGGAGTCACATCAGTTGGACCCTGTTTCAGCTCCGTTGAATAAGGTTTTAGAATTTTTGACTGAATTATTTCATGAAGGAGCTTCCCCGGCTACTTTAAGAGTACAGTTAGCTGCCATTTCTAACTATCATGTAGAAGAAAGTGGTGCACCTATTATGGCTCACAGACTTTGTAAAGCCTTTTTAAAAGGTTCCTTTCATATCAGACCACCAGTCAGAAGTCCGACATCACCGTGGAATTTAAACTTATTGCTCTCTAAATTGATGTTACCACCCTTTGAACCAGCTTCAAGTTGCACTTTGAAATTTTTGTCATGGAAAACATTATTTCTAGTGGCTATTACATCTGCTAGACGGGTGTCTGAGCTTCAGGCCCTTTCGGTCAAACATCCTTATTTAATTTTTCATTCTGACAGAGTATCCCTACGCACTAATCCATCCTTTCTTCCCAAAGTTTGTTCTACTTGTAATATTAATCAGTCCATCGAATTACCCACCTTCTTTAAAACCACTCTAATAAATTGGAGTATATGTTGCACAAACTAGGCGTCCATAGACAACTCAGATTTTATTTGGATAGAACAAAAGATCACAGGAAATCTGATCAACTATTTGTAGCTTTTGCTGACAGCAGAAAGGGTCTTGCAGTTCTGAAACGAACTCTTTCTAAGTGGCTAACTGACTGTATCATTTATGTTTATGAAGCTTCTGATCAAACATTATCAGCAAAACCCAGAGGACATTCTACCAGATCAATTTCTACATCTTTGGCTCACGCAGCTCGCTTACCTTTAGACACTATTTGTGCGGCTGCTACTTGGGCTAAACCACATACATTTATATCTCATTACAAAGTGGACAGGGTTTCTAGGGATAGGGCAACCTTTGGTTCCACTGTGCTCAAGAACGTTCTCCCTTGAGTTCCTCAGGATCATGGAGCTAGGGACGCTACCCATGTGTAAGAACAAAGGCGAGATTGAACACTCTCACATAAAGAAGTTATGTCCTTACCATAACGCGTTCCATGTGGAGTGTTCATCTCGCTTGTTATTACACTCCCACCCTTCCCACCCTTAGGAAGAACGCGTTCGATTTGGTGCCTGGTCTGGAGTATTCTCCTTCTGCTGTTGCAGTATTACTGTTACTATCATACTCTGGGTATGTTTGTATATATGTATTTTTATGTATATAGTTGGCATGTGTGCGTGCTTTATGTCTGGTTTGCTTGCAAACTAGATCTGAGGTAAAGGCAGAGGGGGATTGTGGGTATTAGATGTCCTCGAGCTTCTTCTCGATGCAGAGCTTGCAGTCGGCCGGCACGGAGCCGAGGATCGGCTCCGAACCCATGTGTAATAACCAAGGCGAGATGAACACTCCACATGGAACGTTATGGTAAGGACATAACTTCTTTTTCTCAAAATACTAGAACGACGCATTACGCATAATACGCTGGCAGAAACAAGCTACCTCATTTTAAATGTAACATAAATAAAATGGTAAACTATACAAAAAAGATTCTAAAATATGCTAAACATATGTGGTCAAACATAATTTACATATACTGGCAGGTCTAGATTGCCACAAGGAGCCTAAGAGATTCTATGGCTACTAACTGAAAAAAATGAAGCAGCAGCAAGGAGAATGTCATTATTTTAAACTCGATAACGTTTGCAATACCTTTTCTACACATGCCTCTCAACTGCTTCATTCAACCTCAGTTATAATTTTGGACCTTGTATTTTAGCTTTACTCCACCTATGTTTACTGATTTTTTTTCATAAGCTGAGGCTGTTTAAGTGTAGATATAGTTTAGAATATGTTACTTAAGTTCATAGAGAGATTGAGTATACCTAATTATATGGGGTCTTGAATCAGAAGACATTCTATTACGGAAAATAAAGTGTACCTCTTTCATACCCAATATTATCATTTTAAAAGGGCACTGCTACGATTTTTAATACTTAAAAGGTTGAAAAGTGTGCTTTCATAGGGTTTTGCAATGCTGCCTGTTGTCTCTTTTAAGTGAACCACGAGTTGAGGGATGTTCTGGAGGATTAATGAAATGACTGCATTTTCATTCACTGTTCGGCAGCTGATTCTGTAGTTTCAAGTTACCAAGAAAAAATAAAGCAGCTGCAAAGTATCACTCCATGCTGCACACTAACAATGACGTTAATATTCCCATAAAACTGAGTTTGTGCATACCTGCGGGGCAAGATGCTATCCCTGACAAAAATACTTCTGCATGATGCACTTAACACAAACCAATTGTTGAAGATCTCGTGTTGATATGAAGTACCTGGGTGAAGACTGCTGCCCAAGCCATGCTAGTCACAATTAATGTTATTTCCATTGTTACACTTTTCTAACATCAACAAATTAATAACACAATAGATGAGTAAGGATGAATATTTTGCATTTGGAACTCCACTGAGAGGACTATTTTTCCTAGAACTGTTAAGACTAATCCTCAGTGTATGTTTACAGGATACAGTATATAAGTACTTTCCTTCAGAACTATGCACTGCATACTTCTAATACATATAAGTGCAACACAGCAAGAAAAAATGAGTACTGCAAACGCTTGTAGAAAAACTGTCACAGCAGCTAAATCACATGAAAAGGTAACTAACCACAACCCATCCTTAGTTACACAACATCATAACCTAACATTAACATGAGAACAATGTGATACACTAAGAAATATATTACAAATAATAAATAATTTCCCTATTAACTGTGGAGTGCAGCTTTCTCAGGTACACAAATTGGTTATGGCATGCTAGGTTGGTATGACTGGGAAAAATACTGAAAGACCAGGAAAGTGTGAAATATTACAGCGACATGCTTGTGCTAAGCCCTTCAGAAGGGCTTGAAGAACTGTAACAGAAAGCAGTCATGTAACCCAATACACTAAGGAGAACTGATGGCAGAAGAAGGAGATGAAATGTTTTACCAGCACCTGAGGTAAGGGATGCTGTCAAAGCCTGGTCTGTGGGGGAAAGGGTGGTGAAATCACAGGAATCACCTTACCAAGAGTATTTTTTTTAGTCAAGTTTAACATATCTCCTCATCTTTTAATTCTCATAACTATTGTCAAGAGTATTTTTGTCAGAACAGTTATAAAGCAAAAGTAAATAATTTTACTTACCACTGAGCAGTAGTTGTAGTAAATGTCTAGCACACAGAAGGAAGACAGCAGATGGTACGTGCTGGGAGTGAGGAAAACCCAATGTGATTATATGGGTTTGCTATAATCATCAGCCAAGGATTACAGCAAATAATTACTGAGCAAACCCATGGGAAAAGCATGCATCAGTAAATATAACACAGCTCTCATTCAACAAGCAAGTTAGAAGCATCTCAGGCCTAAAACCTGACTAAAATTTTAACCTGCTGGACATGCTTCTCATGAAATTACGTTTTTCACTTTGTACAACCTTTCCTGAACCTGAAGAGATATGACTTGGACATAAATGCAATTTAATATCAAAATTAAAAAAATATATATTAGGTAGCAAAGGTCATAAAAGGGCCAAATTCAAACTTGCAGTATGTCATAAATGCATCAGTGCTCCAGTGTGCCCAAGAAGAAACAGGTGGACTTCCACTAGCGATATAGAAGTAAAGGTCAACCACACCCCTCAATCCAGGCCACTGCCACTAAGCCACAGTCACTTTCTGAATTCTACACTATGACAGAACAAAGTTTGTGAGTCAGCAGTGGGCAAATTAAAAAAAAAATAATGATTTATATGAGACTGCCTCTCTACCATGGGCCAGTAATCAAGGAGCCTCAATCCTCACCACTGACATCGTTGAGAGACGGTCAATAAAAACAGGAATGTATTTAAACAGTATTTTCAAATGCAGCTCTCTGCATCAAGAATAATTTCCCCTAAGATCACACAAAGAACATGTTCCATCCCTGGGACTGGACTCTCTGTCTCTCCAGATTCCAAACAAGACTCACTTTGGAGCACTGTGCCCCAGTTCCAAGTAGGTGACACACCTACACTCTTGGGAAAGGCTGGCACAGATTTACAAGCTGTACCCCTACTGCCCAGACTATAAAGTAATCATGCTGCCACTAGTCAACCACTCGAAGGCTTTTACAAGGGTAACCAATTATACTGAGTAAAATCAATTCCAATATAAATGGTAGAGTGTAAAGCAGCCAGGGTTTCGGAGTGTCCATGGAGTCACTAAAATAAGCACAAGTACTCTCAAGATGTTAAAAAGTATTCTCCAAAAGACCAGGCACAATGAAAGGTATAAAATATTTAATAGTAAATAAAAAGGCAGAAACATGAGAATACTAAATATCTAAATACAATACACACCAGAGTTTCAATCACAGGAGAAATACAAATACCACAGACAGATTCAAACACATGCATAAAAAACACTACTTAATTAATCTCACTGTATTTCCTGACTGTCTAAAGAATAACTTTTCCCTAGCTAACTTAATTAATACAGCAAGGCAAGATTAGATGCTGAGATGCTTACTTCCAAAAGGCAAGGTGATGAACTTTCAACTAAATGAACTGAACTCAACTAACTCAACAACTGTGATAACTGTCATAGATTTTTTTTGTATCGGGTTCCAAAGAAAACAAAACAAGCTGCTGTGTGAGTTCCATCCTGTCAGTGCTGGTTATAGAATGACATCACACTTGATCACCTGACTCTGGTACAATACACACTCAGAGCTTTCCCAAGATCCATTGCAGTATCCAAAAGCCACAGAACAATTTCAAAAACTTCCACTCTTCCCTTCCAGAATTCTCCATCCAAACACATACACACAAAATCAGCCATAACAACACTGCTGACACACTTCCAACACAAGCATCTGTACAAGTCAGTGCGACAGTCAAATGACATAAAATTATTTAGAAATGAATTGTTTTTAGTGCTGCTCTAGCTGCTTTTCTGTAAAAAAAACAAAAAATTCTAAGTTTGTTTCCTGCCTTTCCTGTAACTAGTCCAGTCCAGATACAGATTTGCTGTACCCAGGATTGTTTGTAAGCTTCTGAGCCCCCCAAGAATTTTTGTGTTGGAGGGAAGCCTTCTAGCTTATCAGTGGGAGCGGTAAGCACTAGGGAGCCTATCTACCACAAAAGGAGTGGTTTCTGGCCCAGAAATTGTAGTTATTGGCCAGTTGGGCAGGTTTTCCATCTCTTTCAACTTTTCTGGTTTAAAAGCCCCCGTTTGAGCTTGTTTCCTGCTTCTCCTGTAACTAGTCTAGTCCAGACTAGGATTTGCTGTATCCAGGACTGTTTGTAAGCTTCTGAGCCCTCCAAGCCTTTCTGTGTTGGAGGGAAGCCCTCTAGCTTATCAGTGGGAATAATATGCACTAGGTAGCCAATCTACCACATGAGGAGTGGTTTCTGGCCCAGAAATTGCAGTTTATTGGCCGTTTGGGCAGTTTTTTCCATCTCTTTCAACTTTCTGGTTTAAAAGCCCGCATTTGTGCTTGTTTCTCACCTTTCCTGTAACTAGTCTAGTCCAGTCCAGATACAGATTTGCTGTATCCAGGACTGTTTATAAGCTTCTGAGCCCCCCAAGCCTTTCTGTGTTGGAGGGAAGTCTTCTAGCTTGTCAGTGGGAGTGGTAAGCACTAAGTAGCCTATCTACCACAAGAGGAGTGGTTTCTGTCCCAGAAATTATAGTTTATTGGCCGTTTCCACAGTTTTCCCATCTCTCTCAACTTTCTGGTTTAAAAGCCCACGTTTGCCCTTTTCCCACCTTTCCTGTAATTAGTCTAGCCAAGATACAGATTTCCTGTATCCAGGACTGTATGTAAGCTTCTGAGCCCCCAAGCCTTTCTGTGTTGGAGGAAAGCCTTCTAGTTTATCAGTGGAAGTGGTAAGCACTAGGTAGCCTATCTTCACCAACAGGAGTGGTTTCTGGCCCAGAATGTGTAGTTTATTAGCTATTTGGGCAGCTTTTCCACCTCTTTCAATTTTCTGGTTTAAAAGCCCACATTTGCGCTTGTTTCCCACCTTTCCTGTAACTAGTCTAGTCCAGATAAACACTTGCTGTATCCAGGACAGTTTGTAAGCTTCTGAGTGGTGCCAAAGTCTGCTCTTCAATTTTTCCCTTAGATCTGCTAGTTCTCTCCTCTCCTGCACTTTTACTAGCTTATTAGTCTAGCACTTTACCAGGCTTCTTGTAGCAATTATCGTAGCACACAAAGTGCTACCAGCACTAAATGTTCTACAAGGTAAGAGCTCCAGTATTATTATTAATGCTCACCCCCCTCCAGGCATGTCTAAAGGTCAGTTCCCTGTGCTTTCTCCTATTAACCTGGTGAACTTGGGCATCCTGAGGCAATGTAGCAACTGACACATGTATACAGACAGCCCTCTCCTTTTACCTCCCAACACTCAGACTTGTGAGAGATGCACTTATATATCCGAACTGGAAGTGACGCACTCTCCAGCCAGGACCGGAACAGCTGGTCAAGAGGAGAAGGTCAACACTTGCACCACAACACATGGAACACATAGCCCTCCAGAACACACACCAGCACTGCCTTCACATAAAAACACAAACCACACACTCACCTTCGCAGAGGCTCTCAATAAAAATATACCTAAACAACAGAGATCTCCAAGGCAGAGATGCACTCTACCACCATAACACTAATCACAAGACACCACTCTCCTAAACAGAGTGCCACTTAACCAAAGCACCTAAGGGAAAACAGCATGCCCAACACAGTAGTCATAGGTGGCTCGATAGTGAGGCACACTGAAGTCTCACTCACTCGATTGAATAAGGGGAAAGTAACAGTCAGCTGCCTGTCAGGTGCCAGGATATGCCACATAATGCACACACTCAGGTCCCTCAATGACAGGTACAAATATGACTCTGTCACTGTACATGTGGGTGTGAATGACCTGAGATGTACCTCCCTGGACTACATGAAGAGAGACATGGAGGAGTTCTCGGATTATGTAGCCCAGGCAGGTATGACCCTAGCCCTAACTAGCATCCTACCATCACCAGAATGATACCACAGTACAAGCAGAAAATTAATGATTTCAACAATTCTCTAGGTTTCTGGTGTCATTCTAAGGGGATCCAGTATCTGTCTGCCTGGGATGACATGACTGACAGACCTCGATGCTTTGCCAGAGGTAGCCTGCATCTGTCACCCCTGGGCTTCCGGATACTGGCCAAGGCTCTTACCAGCCCTACAGTGCCTTTTTAGGCAGTGTTCCAAAGACCAAATTACCACCGTAACAGCTACAAAACAATGCATTCTGAGGGACATGCTGCTCAATGCTAGAAGTCTAAATCTCAAAATGCACTCGCTTGAAGCACTCCTTAAAATGGAGAATATTGACATGTGTGCTGTAACAGAGACCTGGTTCAAGGAAGCAGAAAGCACCTCTGCACTACCAGGCTACAACTCATTCCACACCTTTCGGCCCCAGAACTTGGATCGAAGCTCCAAAGGCGGTGGTGTGTTCATAAAGGATGCGCACACCTCCAGACTGGTAGCCCAACATAATGCATCAAAGATACTTCAGGTGCAGCTAACAATGGGTAAGACAGCGATTCAGGTCGTAGCCTGCTATAGGTCCCCAACCATGACCCAAGGCTCACACTCCACGTTCATAAACACCCTGGAGAATATTAGGGTCCAACCTAACACTCTCATACTGGGTGACCTCAACTACTCTTCCATTAACTGGGAAAACTACTCATGTACCAATACGCTTGTCCAATGTTTCCTGGAATTCATTAATTCCAGTCTACTGGACCAACTCGTTCTTACCTCCACTAGAGGTAGCAACATCCTTGACCTGGTCATTACTAACATGGGCGACCATTGCTCTATACCAACAGTCAACTCCTCCCTGGTTAGATCTGACCACAAACTAATCACCTTGGAAATCCCCCCCCCCCCCCCCCACAAAGGTAACCACCATGAAAAACTTCTCCAAAGCTAACTTTGGGCTCCTAAAAACAGAGGTGGCTAACTTCACAGCACCCATGTAAATGGAGAATAGTTGCATAACCACCGAATCATACACCAATGCACTGTACAAACAAGTAAACAAATGCATGGATCTCGCCATACCCAAGAGAAAGTACAGTTGTGTACACTTACCATAAATGTAGATGGTCGAGTGTATTCATTGTTCCAGTCATTACATTTGGGTTATCTGCTTGCAGTAGCCCTCAGTCGGCCTGATTAACAAAGTCTTGGGTCCTGCATTGGTTGCTGTCTTTTCTTCTGTGACGTCAGGTTGTCAGGGGTATAAAATATGCAGCCGACGCCATTACATCAATTTTTCTTGCCCCAGACATCAGGTGTCCCCCTAATGGGAGGCAAATAAATATATAAAAAATACAATGTTATACCTCCAACAAAAAAGCAAATACACCAAAAAGCTTTTAAGCATAGTAAAGGAAAGTAGAGGTAAATCCAAAAGAAGTCAAGGGGCTGGAGGGAGGGTAACCAGGACTGCAACAGTGAATACACTCGAACATCTACATTTATGGTAAGTGTACACAACTGTGCTATGTTCTTGGTGTTTCACTGTTGCAGTCGCTACATTTGGGTAGATTCCCAAAGCTAAGGTTGGGAGGAGGAATTTAAGTAGCATTAGGACAAGCTATAAGGCCCTGCAAGACTGCAGTGGCAAAGCCAGCTCTGGACTTAGAGAAAATTAGTAAATGATAATGCTTGGTGAAAGTATGTACAGAACTCCAGGTAGCAGCTTCTAGGATGTCCCTGGTAGGGACTCCTCTGAGATAGGCTGTAGAGGTAGATGCAGCCCTGGCAGAGTGGGGTCTGATGCCCTGTGGGATAGGTTTTCCATGATGCGTATAGCAGAAATGAATGCAATGGCCTATCCATTTAGAAATGATTTGCTTTGAAATAATCTTCCCCGCCATCCCTACAGCAAATGCCACCAGCAGTTGTTCAGATTTCCTTTGAGGTTTAGTCCTGTCCAAGTAGAATCTAAGTTGTCTGTGCACATCTAAGGAGTGCAGTATCTGTTCCCCTTTGTTCTGTGGATTAAGAAAGAAGGTTGGCAAATTAATGGACTGATTACGAGGCACACTGGATACCAATTTGGGCATGAAGGAGGGATTGGTTCTGAGAGACACCCTGTCCGCATGAAAGATGATGAAAGGCTCCACTGCCATAAAGGCCTGTAATTCAGATGCCCTTCTTGCTGAAGTGATTGCTAAAAGGAATGCTGTTTTCCAAGAAAGAAATTTTAAATCTGCAGTAGCAGCTGGCTCAAAAGGAGGAACAGTGAGTTTCTCCAAGACAAAGTTAAGGTCCCAGGCTGGAGTTGGAGCTCTCCTCGGTGGCCTTACATTTTTGGCCCCTCTGAGGAACTGCTTGAACAGTGGGTGAGAGAAGAGGGGAGGTTCTGTGTTATAATGAGCTGAAATGGCTGAGGCGTGAATTTTGATGGAGGAAAAGGACAAGCCCTTCTGAAGCATCTCAGTTAAGTATTGTGATATCTGAGGTAAATTGGGCGCTGCTGTGCTCATCCCTTGAGATTGGTTCCAAGCACAGAATATTTTCCATTTCCATGCATAAGATTTTCTAATACTAGGTCTCCTTGCCTGTAAAATGATATCCATCACTGGTTTACTGAGGGATGGAAAAGGAGAGATTATGTAATTAGCCAGGCTGCTAGGTTCAGTGTTTGAAGCTGAGGGTGCAGAATCTGGTTCTCCTGCTGAGACAACAGGGAAGGTGTCTGAGGCAGGTGTCATGGGGTCAATCGTGACACACTGCACAAGAGGGGGTACCAGTGTTGGCGTGGCCAGTCTGGTGCAATCAAAATCATCCTTGGATTGTCCTGTTTGATCTTTAGTAGTACTTTGGAGAGCAGAGGCAGAGGAGGAAAGGCATAAACTGTTTTTCCAGCTGAAGGACAGAGCATCCACTTTCCAAGCTTGTTTGCGGGGAATCCTTGTGCAAAATTTGTCCAATTGATAGTTCTGGAGGAAGGCAAACAGGTCTATATCTGGGCTCCCCCATTTGCTTGTCAACATGTTGAAAATCCTTGGTTCCAGTTTCCACTCGTGTGGGTCCATGAGGTTTCTGCTTAGTCCGTCTGCCAGTGTATTTAGTTTTCCTGGCAGGAATTGAGCTTGTAGATTCACTTGGTAGCTCAAGGCTGTGTTCCACAATGCCATAGCTAGTCTGCAGAGGGGGTAAGCCCCTGTTTGTTTATGTACCGCATAACAGTGGCATTGTCCGTCTTTACCATTATTTGTCTTGGAGGTATGTGATCCTTGAAGGCTGTCAGAGCATTCTGTACAGCTAACATTTCTTTTTGATTGCTATGGAGGTGCATTTGACTTGGGTTCCATTTGCCCTGAATGCACTTCCCTGCCAGGTGAGCCCCCCCATACAAAGTCTTTTGCGTCTGTTGTTAGGGTTTGAGCGGCAGGGGGTAGTGTGAATGGTAGTCCCTTGTTTTGGTGGCAGGCCTCTGGCCACCAAAGGAACTCTAGGCATAGGCAAGGTATGATAGCAATAGCTTCTAGATCCTGAGAATGTTGACACCACAGGCTTTTTAGATACCACTGCAGTTTCCTCATATGCAGTCTTGCATATGGAATTAGAAGAATGCAGGAGGCCACGAACCCCAAGGCTTGTAGTATTTGCCTTGCAGATAGCAGGGTTTTTGAGGCCACTTGTCTGAAGTAGGTTGTCAACTGAATCTGTTTCTCTGGTGTGAGGAAAGCCATCTGGAAAGTTGTATTCAAGCTTGCTCCCAGGAATATAATTTGACAGGGTACCAGGTGTGATTTCTTTTGGTTTATGGTGTATCCAAGACAAGACAGCACCCTTTGTACAAATGCTAGATGATTCAAAAGTATGTCCTGGCTTTCCGCTTGAATTAGACAATTGTCCAGGTATGGGTACATTTGAATATTTCTTTGCCTGCAAAATGCAATGACTGGAGCTAGGCACTTTGTGAATACCCTGGGCGCAGTAGATAAGCCAAAGGGCAGTGCAGAGAACTGATAATGCGTGTAGCCTGCTTTGAAGCATAGGTATCTTCTGCAAGATTCCCTGATAGGGATGTGCAGGTATGCTTCTTTTAAATTAAAGTTGCCAACCAAGCATCCTTGCCTAGCATAGGAAGCAACTGGTGAAGAGTCAGTATCTTGAATTTTGGAATCACCAAAAAGGTGTTTAGAGTAGAAAGGTCCAGGATAGGACACCATGAATTGTCTTTTCTGGGTACCAGGAAAAGTCTCGAATAGAAGCCTTGTCCCTTTTCCTCTTCTGGTACCAACTGAATAGCCCCCATGTTTAAGAGAGAAAGTACTTGCTTTTGGGCCTCTGCCCACTGATTTGGGGGTAGATCTGGCCACCTGCTTGGTGTTGGTAACATGTGGAAGTGAAATCTGTATCCTTGGGACACTATATTTAAGAATCATTTGTCCTGGGTTATGAGATTCCAGTTTTTGGCCTGCAGACCAATCTTTCCGCCTAAAAGGGCATTCAGTTGAGAAGTGCTTGGAAGTTTTAAAAGCAAGTCATTGAGGCAATTTTCCACAGAGGGGAGTCTTACTACTCCCAGATTTGGATGTGGAAGCCCCCCACTGCTTAGTTTTGTGCGTACCCTGTGACTGAAACCTGGGGTTTCTGCTGTGTCTGAGTTTGGATTGAGAAAACCTGGAAGGGGCCAGAAAGGACCAATTCTTAGAGGGCCAGTGCCTACTAAATCTTGGAGGCTGAACTTGTAAAACATCTTTCACAGTTTGCATAGATTTAGCTTTATCTTCCATCTTTTTAAGAACTTCCTCAGCTTTGTTGCCAAAGGTGTTCCTGATTCAAGGATGCATCCAACAGTTTAGCTTTAACATGATCAGGCAAAGTTGCTCCTTAAGCCAAGCATGCCTTCTGAGTACAGACCCAGTGACAGCAGCCCTGCAAGAGGCTTCTAAAGAATCAAATCCACATTGCAAAGTATGTTTTCCAACCTGTTCAGCAGAATGCATTAAATCCTATAATTCTTTATTTTCAGCACAGTCAGGAATCAACATAATTTTCTGTTTAAGCAATCCAATAACATGTTGTTGATACTTTAACATATGAAACTGGCAGTTTAAGGCCCTAATGGCCAAGGCTGCCGAAGTGTAAACCTTCTTACCCCATCTATCCAGTGCCCTGGAGTCTCTATCAGAAGGGGTAGGATTTTTAGCAGTAGAAGCCTTAATACCCTTGGGTCCCTGTGAAATAGTCTCTGGATCCGCAATAGGATTTTTAAAAAGGAACTTGTGAGAATCATGGACCCTGTAATATCTATCAGGTTTTCTGGGAGCAGGAGGCAAAGAATCAGGGGCCAAACTAGATTTCAAAAAGGCATCATCAACAATGTCTAGTACAAGAGGTATAGCTAAAGGCCTATGCTGAGGCAGGAGTAAGAAATCCCTAAGCCTCTTTTTTGAATCACAAAAATCCTGGCTTTCCCAGTGAAAATGCTCCCTTAAAGTGTGTAAGGTTTCACCAAAAGAAAAATCCTCTGGAGGGGAAGCAGAGGGAATAGAGACCTCTGCATCAGAATCCTCATAAGTAGATAAGGGTAAATCCAGATAATCAGAAGATTCAGAATAATCAGAATCCTGGTCAGAGAATTCATAAACAAATTCAGTCCTAGGTCTCTTAGAAGGGGGGGGGGGGTTGGCTTCTCCTGATTAGAGTTATAAGATCTTCAGCCATTCTTATCATTTGTTTTTTAGGCATAGAGGCCTGTGCATGCGGCCTGAGCATCGGTTTTTTAGGCATGGTTCCAGGTTTAGGCCTTAATGAAGAAGAAGGCGTTGGTTTAATATGCAAGTCCATAGGCCTGAATACACCCTCAGAAGCCGGTGCCTGCACAGTGGCTTCGGACCCATCCAAGGTAGAGACATCTGCAGGTTCCACAGTTGAAGCATCTCGCGGCATACTGGACTCCGAATGGGTCTCAGTAGAGGCCTGTGAATCAGAAATAGCAGGTATCAGGGGATGCGAAAGCGCCTTACTGAGTACCGGCGAACTGGCGAATGGCTTAGGATAAGTGTCGTTGGTAGCTTTGGACCTAGACGGCCTGTCTCTGTCTTTATCTTTGCGTTTTTCAGACTACAAGTAGTCGGATGGCTAACCGACGACATTTCAGGACAATTGAACAGAGAACCAAAATATTTAGAGGTGAAAATATACCGAAGACGGATAGTGCGTTGATTAAATAAGGCACAAAACCGACAGCAAGGTACATTGTGGTCAGGGCCTAGGCAAGGAATACAGTACGAATGAAAATCTTTGTGAGGTATTTTGCTTTCCATAAGAAATGCAATTATTAACTTTTACTGGCATCAGTAAGGAGCAAGAAAAAGTTAACCAACGGGGTACTTAGCTTTAGTTGAAGACTTCGGTTCTGAAAATCGAAAACGAAAATTTCAGGAGTCGGCCAACCGGCACTTGCGAACTGCTTCTGCTTCGGGCACCACACATAAAAAAAAAACAAACAAACAAAAAAAAAGACTGATGTAATGGTGTCGGCTGCATGTTTCATACCCCTGACGACCTGATGTCACGGAAGAAGAGACAGCAACCAATGCAGGACCCAAGACTTTGTTAATCAGGCCAACTGAGGGCTACTGCAAGCAGATAACCCAAATGTAACCACTGTAAATGTGAAACACGAAGAACATCCAAGATGCTCTCCTCCAAGAAAAGGAAGCCAATCTGGTGGTCCCCTACCATAAACAAACTCCACAACAGGAGGAGAAAAATGATGTGGAATAAGGTGAAGTCCCAAGACTGGAAAAACTTCCTCATCCTCAACAAAAATTTGAGATCCCTCATCAAATCCTCTTAAAGCTAGCTATGAAAACAGAATTGCAGCAGATAGTAAAGACAACCACAAGGCCTTCTATTGTTATGTAAAGAATCTCCATGGCAATACCCAGATTTGCTCTGAGCTACTGCACAATGGTAACTCCTATACCGAACCAACAGATATTGCCAATATACTGTCCAACAAATTCAGTGCCAACTTTACCCCCCCCCCCAACAACCAATCACAATACCAGCAGATTGCCTCCCACCCAGTATTACTGCTGCACAGGTTAAAAAAGCACTGTTCAAGGCCAAGAATAATACTTCTGTGGGACCTGACAATATCCATGGGTTTGTTCTACATGAACTACAGAGTGAAATGGCAACTCACCTGTGTGCCCTGTTCAGTCACAGCCTCATCTCAGGCTTTGTCCCTACCGAATGGCGCACTGCTACAGTCATCCCTCACCACAAAGGAGGAGTGACTACAGACCCTGGGAACTATTGCCCCATTAGCCTGACGAGTGTGATAAGCAAAGCTATGGAACGCATCATCATGGCCCTAATAAACAAGGCTATAGGGAATCTCCAAACTCTAAATCCCACACGGTTTGGTTTTGTGAATGGTAGATCATGCCTGCTTATCTTGGTCAACTTCTTTGAGTCAGTCACCAGAGCTGTGGATGAAGGCAAGGTGGTTCGGTTCATATAGCCTATCTTGATTTGGTTAGGCCTTTGATACCATTCCCCACTCAGGAATCATAGAAAAACTCACTAAGCTAGATATCAACCCATATATCACTAGGTGGGTTGCACACTGGCTCACAGGTAGAATCCACAGTGTGAAAGTAGCTGACTCCAAGTAAGACTGCCGACTAGTCACGAGTGGAGTCCCACGGAGTTCGGTCCTGGGTCCTCTCCTGCTTGGTATCTACTTCTCTGAAGTCCAGGCCAACACGAAGGGACTCTGGCTGACAAAGTTCACAGATGATTGCAAGTTGGGAACTATTATAAACTCCCCAAGTGATGTTGACATCCTACAGAATGACCTCACTGAGACAACAACTGATGCCAGAACCATTGCCTTAAGCTAATGCCAAAAAATGTGTCATCTCCTTTGGGAAAAACCTGGTTCCCATGAATTACCACAGCGATGGTAGTCCAATGAACAGAGAAGGTGTTGTAAGAGATCTGGGAACACAGGTTGATAGCAAACCTCTCATTTGATCACCACACTGCCACTGTGGTTAGAAAGTCCTTCTATGTGGCACATCTCATTACTAAGGGTTTTGCATCCAGGAAGAAAGAAGTCATTGTCTTCCTCTACTCTTCACTCATTAGGCCAATCAAAGTACAATGCCCCATTTGGCATGTACCTCACTAGACACCTGCAACTACTGAAGAAGCCGCAAAAGTACCTCACAAAGAGGATCCTAGGCCTTAAACACTTGTCCTATATGGAAAGACTCAAAAAAACTCCAACTATTCTCTGTCTCATATCGCCTACTTAGAGGTGATCTCTGCTTGACTTACAAAGCCTTGTCTGACTTAGCTCTGTTAAAAATGCTACATCTAATGAAATCCCAATCTCTCTGCACCACATGCTCCAGAGACCTCAACCTCATTACCACAATCAACAGAACGTACTGGAGGGACAGGTTCATAACCCAGAGACTGCCCATGCTATGGAATAGACTTCACATACATGTCAAGCAGAGCACCTCGTTGACCCTCTTCAAGAAAAATCTTGAGTGAATGGGAAATAAAAAAAATCACCCCAGGGATAACGCCAGTGGCTCTACTCAACAGAGACACAGGGAACTAAGGTCGGGTGGCACGATGCTAGGGTAATCCTATGGCTAGGCTTGTAAAAGCCCCAGGGCCATTGGCCTAGTACACACCTATGAGCCTAAAACGCCAGCTAACTTTACTGGGATATGTTACACATATACACTGCTCTATTCTTCCTGGCACAGATGGCAATACATCACATTGTCTCACGTCTTCCCCTCTTTGAAAACTCAAGCTAGTTTTTCAACTGACCCTGGGAAAACACTGCTTGAGAGAAATGGGCCTGTTTGATATCAACCTATACCCTGTCTTGGGAATCCATCTGCATTAGCATTGCTGACCTCACTACAGTGATTTACTGTTATCTCATATGCCTGCAACCATAGGCTCCACCTTAATAACTTGGCATTTTGCTGGCTGAGTCTACGTAGTCATGACACAGGATTGTGGTCTGTAACCACAGTGATTTTCCTTCCATACAGATAAGGCTGAAGTTTCTGCAGTGCCCATACTATGGCTAGACATTCTTTTTCTACAGCGACATAACACTCCTCTCTGAGTTGGCATCTATGTTTGAGATACACAACTGGGTGCTGTTCTCCCTCTGAGGAAACTTGACTGAGTACAGCCCCCACCCCATGGCTTGAAGCATCCACCTGCACAGCAAATTCTTTGGTGTAATCTGAACTGGCTAACAAAGGGGGGGGTCCTCCCAAAGCCCCTTTAAGATTTTGGAATGCCTGCTCTCAGGCTGGGATTCATGCTGCCTTATCTGGCCTGTTTGTTTTCTTTGTCAGGTCTGTGAGGGGAGCAGCTATCAAACTATAATTGGGAACAAACTTTCAATAGTACCCCATGGTGCCCAAGAATGACCTCACCTGCTTTTTGGTAATGGGCAGGCCACACTTGAAGAGCTTCCACTTTGGCACATTCTGGCCTAATCTTAACACTCTCGACTCTATGTCCCAGGTAGAACACCTCTGCCATATCCACCTGACACTTCTTGGGGTTAACGGTCAACCCTGCCCTTTTCAGTCTACCCAGGACCTCACTGACATGCTGAAGGTGCTCTTGCCAGAATGGCTGTAGATGGCAATATAATCCAGGTAAGCAAGGGTATAATCACCTGCTCCTGGTAGGATACAATCTACCAGCCTTTGGAAGGCTACTAGGGCATCTTCGTGAACTGGTATAATCCGAAAGGGGTCACAAAGGCTGACCATTCTCTAGTGATGGGAGTCAAGGTCACCTGACAGTAGGCCTTGGTCAGATCAACAGTGGTCAGATACTTAGCGCCAGCCAGCTGCTCTAAGGCTTCATCTGCCCTAGGCATGGGATAAGCATATGACTCTATGTGACTGCTTAGTTTTCTGTAGTCCATGCAGATTCTGATGTTACCATCTTTCTTTGGTATCAGTACCACTGGGGAGGCCCACAGACTGCTGGACTCCTGGATTGCCCCCAGTTCCAACATTTTCTGTATCGCCTCCCTCAGAGTCTGCCTAACTTGCTCAGGCACCTTATAAGGGACGTGCTTAATAGGCCTTTGAGGTTCTATATCCACATGGTGCTGCACCAGGTGGGTGCACCCAGGTTTCCCAGTGAACATGCCCCCAACTCCTGCAGCACTGCTTGGATTTCTCGAACCTGGATATGGAATAGCCACTGGGATATTGCTACCCCTTCCACAGAGGTGTAAATCGGGGCCTCACTAAAGAGATCAGTCACCAGATCCCACTCAGACTCCTCCTGCCACCCTCTGCAGATGCTGAGTACAAGGGCCTCCCTATCATGGTAAGGCTTCATCATGTTAAATTGTTACAATTTGTGCACCTATCTCCTGCATAGCAGATTTACCATGTAACTGACATCACTGACCTTTCTTACCACTTCAAAGGGTCCCTCCCAAGCTGCCCTATAGCTTATTGTGTCTGACAGGAATGAGCACTATAACCTGGTGTGACACACCATACTCTAGGGCTCGAGCATTCCTGTCATGCCAGACCTTTTTCTGCTGCTGGGCTCCTGACAGGTTCTCCTATGCCAAGTCCATGAGCTCCCTAATCCTTCTCTTGAAGTGTAGGACATATGCCACAACAGACTCCTTGTGGGATTTACACACACCCTCCCACTCATCACAAATCAGATCTAAAGGCCTCCTCACCCTATCCCCATACAGCAACTCAAAGGGTGAAAAAAAAAGAAGTTATGTACTTACCATAACGTTCCATGTGAGTTGTTTATCTCGCCTTTATTCTCACTGATGGGTTCGGAGCCGATCCTCGGCTCCGACATGGCCAATTGCAAAGCTCAAGGTTTGCCAGTAGCTCGAGACCAAGCCCCTTATCACACAATGCACTGCTGGAATTACCTCAGATCTTGTTTGCTGCAAATATATATATATATATATATATATATATATATATATATATATATATATATATATATATACATATATATATATATATATATATATATATATATATATATATATATATGTATATATATATATATATATATATATATATATATATATATATGTATATATATATATATATATATATATATATAGATATATATACATATATATATATACATATATATATATATATATATATATATATATATACATACATACATATACCTTTACCCTACTCTAAAAGGGGAACACTTTCCAAAGGAAAGAAGTACCGAGGAGCCAGGATAGTACTAGCCTCTAAGTCTACTGTCAGCCAGGAGGGGGAAGGAGGGAGGGGCGTGAGAATAAAGGCGAGATAAACAACTCACATGGAACATTATGGTAAGTACATAACTTCTTTATGTGAAGTTGTTAAATCTCGCCGTTTATTCTCACTGATGGGTAGCGTCCTTAGCACCCTCAATCTTGGGTGGCTCATGGAAGTATATTTTTCAGTACCGTGGAACCAAAGGAAGACCTGTCCCTGGAAGCCTTATCTACTTTGTAATGTGTGATAAAGGTATGAGGCTTAGACCATGTGGCTGCAGCACAAATATTGTCAAGGGGCAATTTAGCTTGAAAGGCAGAAGACGTAGAAACGGCTCTGGTAGAATGAGCCTTAGGTTTGTGTGTCAATGGCATGCTAGCATTCAGATAAACAAAGGATATACAATCTGATAACCATTTAGATAAAGTTGTTTTAGCCACTGGATTACATTCTCTAGCTTCTGAAAATGATACAAAAAATTGATCTGATTTTCTAATATCCTTAGTTCTGTCAAGATAAAATCTGAGCTGTCTGTGTACATCCAGTTTGTGCAGCATGTATTCCAATTTGTTAGAGTGGTTGGGAAAAAAGACTGGCAGCTCAATGACCGGATTGATATTGGATTCAGAACAGACTTTAGGCAAAAATGAGGGGTTTGTTCTGAGAGATAGTCTATCAGCATGGAAAATCATGTAAGGTGGTCTGACAGATAATGCTTGGAGTTCTGACACTCTGCGGGCAGAAGTAATGGCCACTAAAAAAATAGTTTTCCAGGATAAATATTTGAGAACACAAGAAGATGCTGGTGGTTCAAAAGGGGGGAGAATAATTTGGGACAGCATAAAGTTCAAATTCCAGGGAGAATAAGGAATTTTGACAGGAGGTCTCATGTGAAGAATACCTTTAAGAAAAGTTTTAGATAACTTATGGCCCATAACGTTCGAGCCATCAAATCCAAGGTGGAAATCTGAGATGGCGGCAAACTTGACTTGAACTGTAGCAGCTGCTGCCCCTTCCTTAAAGATCTTTGTCAAAAATTCTAAAATGCACGATAACGGAGCTCGGAAAGGGTCAATTTTCTGTGTGTTGGCCCAAATTCAGAACCTTTTCCACTTACTGCAGTATAATTTCCTGGTGGATGGCTCGTGAGAAGACAAGAGAATTTGTCTTGTATCTTCTGAAATTGAATGAAGCCTGGCAATTAGGGGAAGTGGATTAGCCAAGCAGTCAGTTTCAGGGACTGCAGGGAAGTATGGAGGTCCCCTGACGGGTGCATCAGAAAATCCAGAACTGGGTCCAGGATCCATGGATCTTCCAACAGGTGATGGTGGAGAAAGGGGAACCAAATCTGTTGAGGCCAGTAGGGGGCTATGAGGATAACAGTCCTTCCCAGCAATTTTGCTTTCTGTAAAAATCTGGGTATCAATGGGAAGGGTGGGAATGCATAAAGGAGACCCGGGGGCTAATCGTGTATGAGTGCATCTCTCAGGGGATGTCCCGGAGGTGGTATTAGGTCAAAGTAGCTTCTGCATTTTGAATTGATGTGGCTGGCAAAGAGGTCGCAGCAAGGCTGGCCCCATTTGTGGAAAATCAACTCCGCAATCTGTTGTTTGAGAGACCACTCGTGAGGGAGCAATATCGCCCTGCTTAGCTTGTCCGCTATCATGTTGGATTTCCCTGGGATGTGCGTTGCTAACAGAAAACGCTGGGATGACACAGCCCATTGCCAGACCCTGAGGGCTTCTCGACAAAGGGGGTAAGACTTGGTTCCAACTTGCTTGTTCAAGTACCAGACTACTGACATGTTGTCCATCTGAATTGCAATAGTTTCTACAGGAAGAGAGTCCTGAAAGTACTGCAACACCAGAAGTACCGCTCTCAACTCCAGAACATTGATACACAGATGTGACTCTTGATCTGTCCATGTGCCTTGGGCAGTCTTTCCCTGAAAATGCCCCCCCCCCCATCAGGGAAGCGTCCGTGGTCACAGTGGCTACTTGGGGGGGGGGGGGGACAAAGGGCCTTCCGATTGTGACATGAAGAGACGTCAACCACCACCAAAGGTCTCTCTTGCAGGTATCTGTGATGAGAATTATGTGGTGCATCGGCAGTTTCTGGTAAGACCACTGAGCAAAGAGGAGCCATTGAAGGATACACATATGCATCCTTGCGAGTGGTACAGCCAGGATTGCAGCTGCCATCAAACCTAGCACCTTCAAGACCTCTGCTGCTGTAGCTTTGTTCTTTGACACCAGTGAGTTGATGTGCTGGCGGAGAAGTGAGACTCTTTCGATTGGAAGACGTAGAGTGGTGGTTGAGGTATCTAACTCTGCTCCTATAAAAACAGTATGCTGCGATGGCGATAAGGCAGACTTTTCAAAGTTGACTGTAATGCCTAATTTATGGCAGAGTGTGTTGTGTTGAGTCAACTGATGCCTGGTGGTAGCAGTGAGGAGCCAATCGTCTAGGTATGGAAACACCTGGAATCCTAGATGCCTCAGGTGAGCCCTGACCACTGCTATGCATTTGGTGAACACTCTGGGGGGCTGTAGTGAGACCAAAGGGCAGGGCTCGAAACTGGTAATGACTGGCTCCCAGCCGGAAACGCAGGTGATCCCTGGAGCATCTGTTCACCTTTATGTGATAGTACACGTCCTTGAGATCTATGGAGCACATCCAATCGCCTTTCCCTAGGAAGGGAAGAATGGACTGAAGCGTGACCATTCGGAAGTTCTCTTTCTTTACGAACTGACTGAGTCTGCTGAGGTCCAAGACAGGTCTCCAGTCCCCTGTTTTCTTTGGTACCAAAAAGAATCTTGAGTAAGTTCCGAATCCAACTTGGTCTACTGGGACTGGTTGGATGACTCTTTTTTCTAGCAATTTGTGGACCTCTATGATTGCTTGTTTCCTGAGACTGGGTGGAATATCTAGGATTCTGTATACAGGAGTGGGAGGGGTAGAGAACGGTATGAAATATATCCTCTGGAAATGATGCTTTGTACCCAAGTATCCGAGGTTATGTTTAGCCAGGCTTCTGGGTACAAAGGTAAGCAACCCCCGACTGCCTCCAGAGCCGGACAGCTGGGCCTCCCTTCAGGGGCACTGGTAGGGCTGACCAGAGAACTGTCCTCTGTCACCCTGTTGCTGCGGACACCCTCTGCCGTGCAGGCAGCATCTTCCATTATAACCCCCTCCTCTGCCTCTAGAGGGGGTTTCTCCACGTGTCCTGGAAGGTTCCCTGTGCTTTCTGGAACCACATTTTTCTGCCCTTAGAGCCCTTGGGATAGGGCCGAGTAGGGGTAGAAAAACGGACTCCAACGGCAGATAGGGTCTTGCCTTCCTGCTCACACCTGGTTAATGTTTCCTTTACTTTAGGCCCAAACAGTGATGAGCTGTCAAACGGGGTGATAATAAAGGAAGACTTAAAGGGCTCCGCAAAGGAACAGAGATGCATCCAGGCTAGTCTCCGCAGAGCAAGGCCTGAACTAGCGGCTCTACTCGAACCATCAGCTGCATATGATATGAGACTCATGGACGAGTTCACAACCGAATTTAGGGTAACAAGCTGTGTGTTGACTCTGTCGGCTACCCCTGCAGCTACCGTCCCCTGAAGAGTATCTCCTAGCTCTTTCAGGAGATCTCTTTGGAGTCTTGTGAAATGGGGTAAATAGTTCAGCGATCGAAGAGAAAAGGTCACTGAACTAAACATGCGTTTCCCATATCTATCCATGATCCTAGACTCTCTATTAGGAGGCTGGATAGATGTGGAAGTTTCAGACACTTCCTTTTTGGTGGCTGCAGCTACCACCATGGCATCAACAGGCACTCCCTTGGTCAAAAAGGCTTTGTCCACTGGGGCAGAGATAAACTTGTTTGGCTTTCGAAGGATAGGTTCCATGGCCTCCGGCGACTCCCACGCCTTACGAGAGATCAGGTCCATGAGTTCATTGCAAGGCGGAGACACCCAAGAAGTGGAAGGTTGAGACCTAAAAGCCTTTAAGACCACTAACTCGTCCTCAGTAGGGGTTTTGGACTGCCAACTGCCCCTCTGATTCAGGATCTCTAATATCTCTGCAAAGGAGATATCCTCAGTGGGGGGTCAAGGGGACCCTTCTGACTCATCCAGGTCAGTGTCACATGTCAAAGACTCCTGTGGGGAGTCCAAGTGCCTCCTCTGGCACAATCTCTTCCTGGGTACCTCCTCAGTGGGGGGATCTGGGGAGGTCTCGGAAGAGCATGGGACACCCTGTGGGGGTACTTGAGGCTCAGGGTCTTTACGCTTCACAGGGGGACCGGTAGTTGAAGAAGCGGACACAGGAACTTGAGGGGAGAGGGAAGGCTGAACCAATGCTGACGATGTCTTAGGAGACATGACTCTCCTCATGGCGTTGAAAGCGCCATGGCTCCGACGAGAAGGGGTAGACTGACCCGAACGGACCGTCTGATCCTCCCGCACAGAAACGATAGGCTCCAAGCCTGAGGTAGGAGCCAAGCTCATCCAAGCCGAAGCCCCGAGAGGAAGAGTCAGCACCGACATATCGATCCGACTATCCTCCCCGGACCCGACAGTAGAGCGTCGGCTCCTAACGTCCTCGATCGGTGCCGAGAACATCCGAGTAGATGGAACCGATAACACCAGTGCAGGTCTCGGTTTCAAAGGTTCAACAATCATTGGTTCTGGGTCCTTCGGCTCCGAGGGTCCAGTACGGCTCAAGTAGTCAAATCCGGTTCAATGGTCTTTGGCTCCGACGAAGTGGTTGGTGGCGACAACAGTTTAGCAAGTCCTGGTGCCCTTAAAAGCTTCTGCACTAGCCAATCCATATCCAAATCAGAGAGGTTGACCCGAAGACTTAGAGGAATGCAACAAAGGTGCTGACTGGAGCAGAGGAGATGAGGGGACCTCGGAGACCGGCTCCAAGACTGGGAGCTGGCTCCGAACCAAAGGGACACTCGGTTCCAAGAGCTGTGGAGCCGATGACCCTGTACCCTCTGATCTCTTTGCCCTCTTGGTATGTTTGGAATCAGAAGACTTTGAAGATTTTGACGAAGTGCTGGCACTTTCCTGGCTACCCAACACTTCAGAAAAAGAATGCTGCAGTAATCCCCTATCTATTAGTTTTCTCTTCCTTTCTAAGAGAACCCTAGATGAAAAGGAGTGAAAAGGAATGGCATATACTGCAGGAGTCTTGGAGGTGTTTAGCCCCCAGACAATAAGACACATTGGACATGTCCGTCCGTAATGACATTTTCTGTCCACAATCTGGACACTTTTTAAACCCCGATTTGGGTGAGATTTCTCTCTCTCATCCGACATTCTTTTAACAGAACAGCACAAAAAAATACCTGTAAAGGCTAAATACAGGGCTAACTAAGCCCACACTAAGAAAACTAATAACAATTAAAGATAGTAAGACTACATAGGGCCAAGAAAGGGACTAACACCAAGAAAACAAAAACTACACACAGAGTAGATCTCTACAAAAACTAACCTACTTAACTATATTATTTTAAACTAGAAACACACTGAACACTAACAATCACCCAAAAGACTAGAAAAAAAGAGTTTTTTTTTTACTTGCGATTTGTCAAAATGGTCCGAGCTAACTGAACCACCAAGATCTCTCTTGCTATGGCAAACTAGATCTGAGGTAATTCCAGCAGTGCATTATGGGATAAGGGGCTTGGTCTCATGCTACTGGCAAACCTTGAGCTTTGCTATCGGCCGTGTCAGAGCCGAGGATCGGCTCTGAACCCATCAGTGATAATAAACGACGAGATTTAACAACTTCACATCTGTGAATTCCTAGGGTACCTCTCTGCATGCAAAGAATAGATGAGGCAAATATTTGTTAACATTCTTTCTCTCAAACTGGTCTGCAAATGTCCTTAGCATGGTCTTTAGTGTACAGTTGAGCCTCTCCACAAGACCATTAATCTGGGGGTGGTAGGGGTGGTCTTTAGGTGTTTCACTCCATAATGCTTCCACAGACAAGCCAGCAGGTCTGACATGAAATTGGCACCTCTGACAGCTATTATTTCTCTAGAGAAACCTACCCTGCTAAAAATCTCTAACGAAGCATTTGCCACCTTCTCTATCTCGATGGAGGGCAGAGCCACCACCTCAGAATATCTTGTAGCATAATCTACTACCACCAGGATATACTGCTTCCCTGTGGAACTTGGGGTACTCAAAGGCAATACAATATGCAAAGCTACCCTCTGAAACGGCTCCTCAACCACAGGTAAAGGCACCAACAGAGCTTTGACCTTGTCCTATGTCTTGCCTACCTTTTGGCACACCTCACAGGTGTCCTACTACATCCCTTGCAATCCCAGGTCAATAAAAGTTCTGCATAATACATCTCTTGGTACCCTTTATGCCCATATGACCTACAAAAGGAATGTCATGGGCTATGGCTAGAGGTGCCAGGCAGTAGGCTCTGGGTACTACCAACTTCTGCACTACCTCACCCTCTAGCCCTACCTCAGGGGTCCACTTTCTATACAGTAACCCTTTGTTCCAGCATACAGACTCCCCTTTTCCTTAAGCATTAAGTACCTCCTTAAGTACCTCCCTAAAGCTTTGTAAAGTAGGGTCCGAAAGCTAAGCCTATCTCAGTTCTACTTTTGTGATCCCTCCCAGCTCCCCTTCCACCGGAAGCCTAGTATCTTCTGACAGCAGTGCCTTACTGTCAGCCTGGGTACTACCACTCACCTCTGTCCTTGCAGTCACCCTGTCCATGGGAACCTTCAGTATCTACCAGCAGCTGTGGCTCACTTTCAGGCTCACTGCTACAGGGTAGCTCCCTCTCTGAAATAGCAACATCATCAGCCCCAACTTCAAGTGTGGGGTCTGGGTGGGTCTCCCCCAAACTACCAGACCTACAAGCCTGTTTCCAAGCCCAAATGCATGTAACTGCATTCATACAAGGTACTACATTATCAAAATCATTCCTTATCAAGACATCTACAGGAATATCCTCAAACACAGCTACATGCTTGCTTCCTTTTCCACCCTCCCAGTCAAGGTGATACCCGGCCAACGGTATTTGGAATGGGATTGTCCTAAAGCTCTGACTGGCATGGACTGCCAAGACAAGTACTGCTCCTCTTTAACCAGTGCAGGCTTCATAAAGGTTATTTCAGAGGCTGTGTTTCTCTTAACAATTGCCTGCCTTCCATTCACTAAGACAGGATACAAACTCCAGTGATAGTTTGATACCACTGTTGTCTCCAGACAACTTACTACTGGGACACTATTAATTCCCACTTGTTGGCTCCCTCAACTTTTGTTCTCCACCTTGCTTCAGTGGACATTTGTATGCTACATGACCCTCTGGTTACATTTAAAATATCTAACTCCTGATCCTGGCTGTGTACCTGAACTAGTGGCTTCCTGTTACTGGTACACTGTTTTGGGGTGACTTAGGCTACTCACCATGGGCTCCCTTATATCCATGTGCAGCACTGGGTAACCCCTTCTTGTGCAATCATGCCCTACTTGCAAAGTAGAGATCCCCTTTTCTCCCGACCTCATCTGTAGAGCTACACTCCCAGTCTGCCAACCAGATTCTCATGTCCTCAGGCAAAGTACTACAGCATTGTTCACTCACCAAAAGTTCTGCCTGTCTTTCAAAAGTGGTGATATGACACCCGCTCATCCATCCATGAAAATAAGTGTTTAATTTAGCAATAAAATTACATACTCTTTCATCTGCCTTGCGTCTATGCTGACAAAACTTTTTCTGTTAAGCTTCAGGTGATAACGTATAACAGTTCAACAGATATTGTTTCACTCTATCATAGTTTAAACAATCAGTATCAGACAATTTGGAAACAGCTGTTACAGCTTTACCATGGAGTAGGGGGTTCAGGAACTGTACCCAGAGCTCTTGGTCAACATTATATTGTTTCCATACTGTTTCAAATGTATGAATAAAACTACCAAAGTCATCCCTCTCTGCAAATTGTGGATGGATGGTGCAGTGATGCAGCGATAGTGGTGTCACCTCACAGCAAGAGGTTCTCTGGTTCGATTCTCAGCAGGGGTTCCTTCTGTGTGGTGTCTGCATGTCCTCCCTGCATTCTTGTGGGTTTCCTCTAGGTGATCTGGTTTAATCCCACGTTACACAGACATGCATCTGGAGCATTTCTCCCTGGGCCTCCGCTGAAATTGGCTTTGTTCCAAGTCGAATTTTTCTGGTTAACAAATGCTAAATAAATAAATTGTGAAAAAAAATTACTGACCTTTATTGCTTCTGGGATCCAGTTATTCCCTTCCCCCATTACCTCCATGACTCTGATGAAGAGTCAACATCTCCCTCTCAGCTGCAGTCTCTCATTTTCTTCGATCTCCAAATGACGTAGTCTCTTTTCAGTCTCCAAATGTTTTGCCTCCAGTTCATCCTGATGCAGTTTCTCCTTTTCTTCAGCCTCCAAATACTGCAGTGTCTCTTCAGTCTCCAAACATCG
The DNA here is from genome assembly GCF_019279795.1 of Protopterus annectens. NCBI lineage: Eukaryota > Metazoa > Chordata > Ceratodontiformes > Protopteridae > Protopterus > Protopterus annectens. The sequence goes on from NC_056732.1 coordinate 602,521,865, forward strand.
TAGTGTATGCGGACACTGCTTCTCCATTTCTTCAGCCTTCAGTTCAAGTTTCTAACTCCAGATGGATTTTTAAGTCCTCTGAGTAAAAGGTAAACTGTCCTGTTTGTGAAGGTTGCATATCTCCATTACCAGACTGGTTGTCCTCCTGGCCACTGGTTTGCACAGCAGCTGCAATTAAAGCTGAAATCATTTCTTCTTTAGTCTGGTTAGCATGCACCAGTCCTTTGGGTTCGCACACCTTGGCTAACTGGTTCTTTGTCAGCTTACCATAATCCTCTGCTGACATCCTTGCCTGCTTTCCCTAACTAAACTAACAAAAATGAATAAAACTGTTGTGAAAATGAAACTCATGTTTACCTTATGGCCGGTGAGAGTACACACACCTTCACTGACAACTTCCCACAGGCTACTGAAGTTCAGTTATTATCCCACTGCTCTGCTATCAATATGTGAAGGCCTCTCTACCCCAGGCCAGTAATCAAGGAGCCTCAATCCTCATCACTAACACCGGTGAGAGACAGTCACTAAAACAGGAATGGTTTACACAATATTTTCAAATACAGCTCTTTGCATCAAGTACAGATTTCCCCAAGAGCACTCAGAGAACATGCTCCAGACCTGGAACTGGAATCTCTGTCTCGCCAGATCCCAAACAATACTCACTTGAACAACTGTGTCCCGGTTCCAAGTAGATTACACACCCACACCTGGGTATTTGATTTTCACATGCAAAAACACTCTTGGGAAAGGCTGGCACAGATTTAGAAGCTGTACCCCTACTGCCAAGACTATAAAGAAATCATGCTGCCACCAGTCAACCACTCTAAGGCTCTTACAAGGGTAACCAATTATACTGAGTAAAATCAATACTAATATAAATGGTAGAGTGCAACCAAAGCAGCCAGTCTTTTTGGAGTGGTCACAGTATCACTAAAATAAGCACAAGTGCTCTCAAGATGTTAAAAGTAATCTCTAAAAGACCAGCCACAATGAAAGGTATACAAATATTTAATAATAAATAATAAAGTAGAAAACATGAGAATACTAAATATCCAAGTGCAATAAAAATAACACAGTTGGGCACATTCAATCAGATGTATAAAAAACACTACTTAACTAATCTCACTGTATTTCCTGACTGTCTAAAGAAAGTACAGTTGTGTACACTTGGCATAAATGTAGATAACCTGGGGTTATCCCTGCTGTGGTAGCCCTCGGCTGGCTCGAATACCAGAGTCAATGTTTTTCTGCATCAGCTGCTGTCGCTTGCTGCCTGATGTCAGCTCGTCAATGCTATAAAGGAAGGCAGACAATGTCATTACATCAGTTTTTCTTGCCCTAACCAATCAGAGGCCCAAGTAAATATGGTAAAGTGGTCCTGTTGGCTAAAAGTCACCATTGGAAACTTATGTCTTTCTAAAGAAAGAAGATATAAGGGGGAAGGAGGGTGGGAAACCAGGACTTCAACAGTGAATACACTCGAACTTCTACATTTATGCTAAGTGTACACAACTGTACTATGTTCTTCATGTTTCACTGTTGCAGTCATCACCTCTGGGAGGATTGCCAAAGCTGAGGAGAGGGGTGGTAGGATTAGTAAGAGACCTAGAAATGGGTCAACATGCTCTGCAGAACTGCACAGGCAAACCCTGCCCTAGCCTTAGAAAATAGAGGTAGGTGGTAATCCTTGGTAAAGGTATAGACAGAAGTCCAGGTGGCAGCTTCCAGGATGTCCCTGGTAGGAACTCCTCGTAGGAATGCTGTGGAAGTGGAAGCTGCACTAGTGGAATGGGTTTGAATAGACTTGGTGGGGGGGGGGGGGTTCCCATTCGATCTGTAGCAAAAATGGATACAGTGGAATATCCATTTGGAAATGGACTTCCCCTCTGCCTCTGGGGCAAAGCTGACAAGTAGTCGGTCTGTTTTCCTGAAGGGTTTAGTACGATCTAGATAGTAGCTGAGCTGTGTGTGCACGTCTAGTGAGTGCTGAATTCTTTCCCCCTTGTTTTGAGGGTTAGGAAAGAAGGTGGGTAGCTGTATGGCCTGGTTGAGAGTTCCATTAGATACCACCTTGGGCATAAAGGAGGGATTAGTCCTCAGGGAGACCCTGTCTGCATGGAAGATGAGGTATCTGAGTTTTGCTGAAGCACCAAGTTCGAAGGGTGGTAAAGTTAGTTTTTCCAAAACATAATTCAGGTCCCAGGCTGGAGTGGGTGGCCTGATATTAGAAGCCCCTCTGAGGAATTGTTTAATCAAAGGATGGGAGAACAGGGGCTGTTCTGTATCAAAATGAGCTGAAATGGCTGAGGCTTGGATTTTTATAGAGGAGGAGAGGCCACTATTAAGTAGCTCCGCTAGGTAGTCCAGGATAAGAGGGATGGAAGATTGTGAGGTATTGCCCCCTCTGGACTGCCTCCAGGAGCAGAATCTTTTCCATTTTCCTGTGTAAGATTTTCTGGTGCTGGGCCTTCTGGCCTCTGTGATAATGTCTAGGACCTGTTTGCTTAACAGGGGCCCCTTGTTTGCCTTTAGAGTGTTAGCCATGCTGATAGTTTGAGAGTCTACAAGTCTGGGTGCAGCATCCCCCCCCCCACCCCCACTCCCACCTGAGTTAAGAGGTCTGAGATCATGGGAAGCTGCCTGGAAGGCTGTAAAGTCAGGCTGCGCAGTAAGGAGTATGAATGTTGTCTGGGCTAATCTGGAGCAATGAGGATGGCTTTTGGTCTCTCCTCCCTTATTTTGATCAGTACTTTGGGAATAAGAGGCAGAGGAGGGAATGTGTACACAAACAGGTTGTTCCAGGGGAAGGTCAAGGCATCCACCTTCCACGCTAGGTGCTGATACTCCCTGGTACAGATTTTTTTTCAGCTGATGGTTGAGATGCGAAGCAAAGAGATCCACCTCCGGAGTCCCCCACGCCTGAGTGATTTGTAAAAAGATTTTTCTGTGGAGCTGCCATTCGTGGGGGTCCAGTAAGTTTCTGCTTAAGTGGTCTGCCAGGGTGTTGTTGATCCCTGGTAGGTACTGGGCTATCAGGTACAGTTTCATGGAAGAGGCTGTCAGCCAGAGGTCCATGGCTAGCCTGCACAGAGGGTGAGATTGGGTCCCTCTCTGTTTGTTGATGTACCACATTACTGTGCTGTTGTCTTTTTTGATAAGGAGAACCTCTGGCTTGAGATGGGATTTGACGGATGTCAGAACCTTTTGTACTGCCATCATTTCCTTCTGGTTGATGTGTAAGGGAAGGTGCTGGGTATCCCAAAGACCTTGGGTGCACCTGCCTCCTAGGTGAGCACCCCAAGCTATGTCTGAGGCATCGGTGGTAATGGTCTGCCCGGTTGGGCGGAGGGTGAAGGAAAGACCCTTGTTCTGGGCACAGGCCCCTGCCCACCAGAGAAACTCGGCCCTTATACAGGGGATCAGAGGTAGAGAGGTCTCTAGAGGTTGAGAGTGCTGACACCAAAGATTCTTTAGATACCACTGAAGTTTTCTCATGTGAAGCCTGGCCAGAGGAATTAGAAGGATGTAAGATGCCATGTACCCCAAGGCTTGCAGGAACTTCCTCACAGTGAGGTGACTTCTGGAAGCTAGCTGGGTAAAACAGAGAGAGGCAAGAAGCTCTGCTTTTCTGGGGATAGGAAGGCCATTTGGGATGCTGTGTCCAGCAGTGCTCCCAAAAAAATTATCTTCTTGGAGGGTGTTTGCCTTAATTTCTTCTCGTTGATGGTGTACCCTAAGGAAGTTAGGAGGGTTTTGACAAAGAGGAGGTCCTTGAGGAGCTTTTCTTTGCAATCTGCCTGAATAAGGCAGTCATCCAGGTAAGGGTAAATTTGTATATTTTTCTGTCTGCAAAAGGCTATGGCCGGGGCTAAGCATTTAGTGAATACCCTGGGAGCAGTAGATAAGCCAAAGGGTAGCACAGAGAACTTAAAGTGTTGTTAGCCTGCTCTGAAGTGAAGGTATTTCCTGCAGGATTCCCTTATGAGGATGTGGAGGTAGGCATCTTTTAGATCTAGGGTAACTAACCAGGCATTTCTTGTCAGCATAAGCAGCAGCTGCTGCAAAGTTAGCATTTTGAATTTGGGGACCACCAGGAAGGTGTTCATAATGGATAAGTCCAGGATGGGGTGCCAAGTGCCATCTTTTCTGGGAACAAGGAATAGTTTGGAATAAAAGCCTTTGCCTGTTTGATCTGAGAGGACAACTTCTACTGCCCCTAAGGATAAGAGAGTTTGGACTTGTTTCAATGCCTCTGCCCACTGATCTGGAAGTAAGTCTGGGTACCCTCTGGAACTGGGAGTTCGTTGAAGGAGAATTTGTATCCCTGAAAAATTATCTTTAAGACCCGTTGTTCCTTTGTTACAGCAAGCCAATTTTCTCTGCAAAAGGAGAGCCTTCCTACTAGTTTTTGGTGAGTGAAAAGAGGGCAGAGGTGGGAGAGGGAGTCATTGAGAGTTTCTGCCATAGAAGGCTGGCTTAGAACTCCCTACCTTTGGAGTGGAAGTGGGCCACAATTTGGTTCTCTGTTGTCCCTGGGATAAGAATCTGGGTGGGCTCTTCCTGCAGGGCTTACCTTGCCCCTGTCTGCTGGATGCAGGTAAGGACTAGCATTCTGAGGTAAAATTCCTGCTGAACCTAGGAGGTTGTACCTGAAGTAAATCTTTTACAGTTTGCATAGATTTTGCTTTGTTTTCCATCTTTTTAAGCACCTCTTCTACTTTTACTCCAAACAAGTGGTCCTTATCCAGGGGTGCATCAAGTAATTTAGATTTGACATGATCAAGGAGAGGTTGTTCCTTCAACCATGCATGTCTCTTAATGACAGATCCTGACACTGCTGCCCTGCTTGAGGCTTCTAGGGCATCATATACACAGTATAATGAGTGTTTAACCACTTGACAAGTAGACTGCAGTAAATCTGCTAACTCTTTCGAATTGGCACAGTCAGGAAAGGCTGAAATCTTTTGTTTTAATAGTTCCAAAGTGTGTTGCTGATATTTTAACATGTGGAACTGACAGTTGAGTGCTCTGATACCCAAGGTTGCAGAAGTGTATACTTTTTTACCCAATCTGTCCAGAGCTCTGGAGTCCTTGCCAGAAGGAATAGGATTCTTTGCAGAACTAGCCTTAGCTCCTTTTGTTCCCTTCTGTACAGGTATTTGTGAAAATCCAGTACTCTGTAATATCTGCCAGGTTTTCTGGGAGCAGGTGGGAGGGCATCAGGAGTTAAGCTGGATTCATGGAAGACATCATCAAATACCTCTAAGACTGGAGGGATGCCAAAGGGTCTGTGCTGGGGCAGGTCTAGAAACTCTTTTAGTCTTTTCTTAGACTGAGGGAAGTCCTGGGATTCCCAATGGAAATGCTCCTTAAGGGTGTGAAGGGTTTCCCCAAAGGAAAGATCTTCTGGTGGGGAGGCAGAAGGAATGAATTTCTCTGCATCTGAATCTTCATAAGCAGTCAGAGGTTGTTGTTCCTCTTCAAAATCTGAATACTCAAAACTCCTCAGAATCCTGTTCTGTCAGTATTTCAGGAGAAAGGTCTCTTTTCTTTTTAGAAGGTGTGGCCTGACTACCCCTGATAAGGGTGATAAGATCCTCTGCCATTTTAAGCATTTGAACTTAGGGTGGTGGAGCAGGAGTAAAATGGTGGCTAGAAGTAGTTTTCCTAGCAGTGGCCTTGCCTCTAGGCCTAAGAGTATTAATCAGTCTGAGAGAAACGGTAGTCAGAGAAGACGACTGTTTTTGTCTAGATTCGGTAGTGCGAAAAACCTCCTCGGAAGCCGGTGCCTGCTTCGTGGCTCCGGACCCAACCAAGGCAGAGACACCCAAAGGCTCAGAAGATGATGATTTCTGTGGCATACCAGACTCTGAAAGGGTCACAGTAGAGGCCTGCGAAGGTATCAAACTGGGCATCAGGGGCTGCAAAAGTGCCTCACTGAATTCCAGAGAACTGATGACCTGCTTAGCGGTAGAGTCGTCGGAAGGCTTAGCCTTGTGTGGTCTGTCTTTATCTTTATCCTTACATTTTTTCAGAATGTGTACGGATTTGTTGGCTGATGGATGCCATTTCGGAATGCAAAGACAGAAGATGAAAATACCTGGCTACAATGAGAGCTCTATGATGAATGGGTCTCGCGTTAAATAAGGCACAGAACCGGCAACGGGGGACGTCATGGTCTGGGCCTAAACAAGTGATGCAGTATGAACGGAAGTCTTGGTATGGTATTTGATTTCCACAGGCGAGACAATTGTTAACTTTTTCAGACATCGGTTAGTGCAAGAAAAAAAGGATCCCCAACGGGGTACTTAGCTTTAGACGCTATCAGCTGCAATTCAAACTCTGGTAGCAACTGACCGGCTCACATGAGAACTGCTTCTGCTATGGGCTCCATGGCAAGAAAGACTGATGTAATGGCCTTGGCTGCCTTCCTTTATAGCACTGACGACCTGATGTCAGGCAACAAGCTACAGCAGCCAGCGCAGAAAAATATGGATTCTGGTATTCGGGTCGGCTGAAGGCTACCACAGCAGGGATACCCACAGGTGAAGACTGCAACAGTGAAACAGGAAGAACATTAACTGTTCCTTAACTAACTTAATTAATACAGCAAGACAAGATTAGATGCTGAGATGCTTACTTCCATAAGGGAAGGTGATGAGCTTTCAACTTATTGACCTGAACTCAACTAACTGAACAACTGTGATAACTGTCATAGATATTTTGTATCAGGTTTCAAAGAAAACAAAATAAAAAAAGCTGTTGTGTGAGTTCCATCCTCTAAGTGCTGGTTATAGAATGACATCACATTTGATCTCCAGACTCTGGTACAATACACACTTAGAGCTACGACAAGATTGGTTGCAGTATCCGAAAGCCACAGAACAATTTTGAAAACCTTTACTCTTCCCTTCCAGAATTCTCCGCCCAAACACATACACTCAATCAGCCAAAACAACACCACTGACACATCATCAACCCAAGCATCTGTACAAGTCAGTGTGACAGTCAAACGACACAAAAGTATTTACAAAACTCCATCTAACTATGCTAGCATATGTTACACATACACTGCCCTATTTGCCCTGGCACAGATGGCAATGCCTCATATCGTCACACTCTGCCTCTACTTACGCATACAAAGATACACCTGAATATTGTATTACACACATACATACATGAATAAATGTATACACACATATATCTATTCACACACACACACACACACACACACACACACACACACACACACACACACACACACACACACACAGACACAGACACACTATTCCTACATTTGGACAGCTGTATCTACACTGAACAGATTTTCATTGTGATGTTCTCATCTTTGTTCAAAACCACAGTGACTTATACTGGGTGTGATAAGGATTTGGTGCAGTGAGTTTCTCCCTTTTCCTCACTATTATGTAGCCAAGGAGTTTTAATATAAATATAGAGGTTGTGGGGTCAAACACCACAACTGGGGTGTGCAGACATGTTTGTATCCTGGACTTAGGGTAGTTCGGATAATCAAACTGTTCAGATAATCAAACATATAATTGAAAAGGATAAAAAAACTTGTAAAATCTTGTTTTTTTCTGCATACAGGAATACACTTTTCAACCATTCAGCAATTCCAATGGAGAATAAAGAATATTTTTCACACAAAAGCTGGCTACAAGCTCAAAAAACATGCTCAAGCAAATACATATAATGTTTACATATTCAGACTTTATGATTCTTTCTACCCGAAAACTTTGGAAGGCTGGTTCTGATAACTGATGTTTCTAATAATCGACATTCAGAAAATCGACTCTCTACCATATACATAGAGAGAGAGAAAGAGAGAAAGAAAAAGAGAGATATATAAAGATATACACCTATGAGACATCACTAGAATTATGTATGGTTACTGTAACAGTTCTGCATACAAAATTTAACCTGTCTTTATTTATTTTCTGGTACTTACCCACACTGCTACACCTCATAACCACACAAGGGCACCAACTAACAATTAAATGTAAGCAGTTAGGCAGAAGCACAGCTTTTTGTCTGTACAATTATTGTTAGTGAACAGTAGTGAAATGTCCCTGCAGTGGAATTCATACCTCATCAATCAAAACAAGGCCAGACCAAAAACACATTTAATCCAGGACATCATCCTATTTATTTCTGCCAAGCATTTTTAATCTACTCCTTCTACCATAATCACAGAACCATCACTCCCACAGCTCAAGCTCATCTGTCAATCATCAATTAGACATATACAACAGACTTTAAAGCTGGTATACAGTGCAATTTGTTTATTAGAATCTATGTATATATATGTGTCTGCCTGTATGTATGCATACACATATATTGTGCAATTAGTTTATTATACATATGTGTGTGTGTGTGTGTGTGTACGTCTGTATATATTTATATGTGCATTTTAATATATAACATATATATATACACACACACACACACACACATATTTTATATATATATATATATATATATATATATAAAACATGCGTGTGCTTTCATATTATACATGTCCATGAATGTTTGTGTAAATATGTATATATGTACACTTTTATATAGGAACACACACACGTACTAGCACATGGAAACATATGAATATATATACACACATCGGCATTTCTCTTTCACTCTCTCTCTTTCTCTGTCTCTGTGTGTGTGTGTATATGTATATATATATATATATATATATATATATATATATATATATATATATATATATATATATTTATTTATTTATTTATAGATTTTTTTTCCCCCATATATAATTATACACATGTATGTGCATGTGTGTGCATGGATCCCAAACTTGTTATCAGAAGACTAATGGTCCACGCTCTTACTGGGCTCTGTCCTTTAAGACTGAGACTGTGACATCTCAGGAATGTCTTCCTTCCCAAGATGCAACAAACTCAAGAGTTGGTATATACAAGCAGTGGGGTGTAAGGGGTGCAGCCAAAAACAAAAAAAAAAACTTTTTTTCTGATTTTTTTTTTTTTAAACTAGGATTGATATCACTGATTTGCTGTTACTATTATGCACGTTGATCACAAAACATTCTATGTGCCATCATAAAGCCACACACACACACACATTTATAAAATGAGCATAGAATGTTGAACACTCAGATTACTATTGCCTACGTACTGAACCTGTTTTACTGCATGAGAGAAAATTAGTGCAATTTACCTAGAGACTACATTCAGCCAGAGATTCCTCCAGTTTCACAGATTTCAAAATCCAGCAAACTGCCACTATCATGAAAAGTCATTAAACAGGGAAAAACACCAACACAGAAATGCTCCAAAGACAAAACAGACACTAATAAGTCAATTTAAAAAATCACAAAGCACTAGAAACACCCCCAACTTAAATACCTCACCTAGCCTACATGAGAAATGCAAAAAAAAAAGTAGAAATCAGGATCCTGACACAAACTAAACACATTTTATGTAATAAATTCAAATTTCAGTAATTTACCAGATCATGAATACTGAAAACATCTAAAAATGAAAAAAAAAAAAGTTCCTGATGAAAATAAAAGCATGAACTCCACAAAAAGGAAATAAAGCAGTATAAGAAGGGTCAGGAACGAAATAACGCAAAGAAAGAACAGTAGTCACCACAGAACGAGAAAACAGTCACACAATTAGGTGTCAGATTAAACACACACACACACACACACACACACACACACACACACACACACACACACACACACACACACACACACACACACACACACACACACACATCCAGTGGAAGGTGTATGCCAGGCAAGGTCTGACTTAAGAGGCAAAGTTGTAGATACATAAAAGTGAAACAGCATGAATACAAAAAATATTAAAATAGACTTACAACAGATATAAAAATTACCCAGAGCAAGCAGTGGCATTTGCAGACTTTAGTAAACCATTTCTAATATACACAGATGCTTCAAGGGTGGATCTGAGAACCCCATGCTCTCACAGCTCTGGGAAGGAGAAGCACACCCAGTTTGTTACTTGAGCTGTAAATTAAGCAAGACTGAAATTAAATACTCTACAACTGAGAAGTAGTTATTAGCAATAAAATTGGCCATTTCTTTCTTTAAATAGTATTTACTTGGTAAACAGCTCACATTTATTTACTGAAATTGTCCCCATCAAGGGACTTCATAAGCAACAAGACAGTAACACTAAACTTTGTTCTTGGGCCCTCTAACTTCAACCTTGCTGATTCAGTGTAAAAACACCTGGCTGGTTCAACACACCATAAATGGCCTATACAGGCATTACAGGTAATGAAATGGGGCTGAAACTGAGGGTTTCGAGCTTGGGAGGGAGAAGTCACTGCAGCATATAGTGGTGGTTTTCAACAATCAATTAGACATATACAAAAGACCAACAATGTGTACAAAGCAGTGTAAATAATGTATGCGACACAAGGCTGTGAAAAGTGATGTTTTTCTTAAATGGAGTCAGTGTCTTTTTCCTTAAATGGAGTCAGTGTCTTGTTCAGGTGTATCTGCTACTTTAGAGAGGAATTTCCCTGTATTAATAAGAACGTTTTTTTAAATGAGCATCTAGAGGTAATGCAAGAGTGCATGCACTGGTAAAGTGAATTTAGTGCCCAGAGCAGCACATCTAGGAGGGACAGCTAACCAAACTGAAGAACACTAATGAAGAAGATAGAAAATATGTTTTTTTCAAATGTTACATAAAAATATTATGTCTCATGTTATTCCTCACAAAATGAGAAGTTATGTACCTACCATAACGTTCCATGTTAGTTGTCTTCTTCTCGCCTTCTTTCTTGCTGGATGGGTTCGGAGCCGATCCTCGGCTCCGACTCGACTTATGCCAAAGCTAGAGAGCTATTTTTACCGGCTCGAGGTAACCCTGTATCTCACAATGCTAGGCGCTAACTACCCAGATCTCGTTTGATAGCTAACACTATAGCAGTTTTGCCCCCAGAACAAAGGAGAGAATGGCATACCCTAGTAGATAGCCATCCCAAGAAAAGGATAACCACTGGAGACCATAGTGGGAGAAAGACAAGGCTCCTTAGGATCCTAACGTTCTGTCCAGGCTAGGGGGTTGGAGGGCGGGACGCAAGAAAGAAGGTGAGAAGAAGACAACTAACATGGAACGTTATGGTAAGTACATAACTTCTCAATGTTAAGTTGTCAATCTCGCCTTCATTCTTGCTGGATGGGACCGCGTCCCTAGCACCTTAACCCTGGGTGGCTCGTTGGAACAGACTCTTGAGGACGGTGGAACCAAAGTTAGCTCGGCTTCTGGAGGCCATATCCAATTTGTAATGAGAAATAAAGGTATGGGGAGAGGCCCATGTGGCTGCCGCACAAATTGAATCTAAGGGCAACCTGTCCTGAAAGGCTATAGACGTAGCTAAGGCTCTAGTTGAATGGGCTCTAGGTCTTGAAGGAAGCTTTTGACGCCTCAGTTCATAGATGAAAGTGATGACAGAGGCCAACCATCTAGAAAGGGTTACTTTGGAAACTGGAAGGCCTTTCTTCCCTTCAGCATAAGATAGGAAGAGCTGGTCAGATTTCCTACTTTGCTTGGTTCTGTCCAAGTAGTAACGGAGTTAGCGATGAACATCCAAGAAATGCAACTTTTGTTCCGCTCTGTCAGAGTAATTAGGGAAGAAAACTGGGAGATCGATAGTCCGGTTTAGATTTGCCTCAGAAGATGTCTTGGGTAAAAAGGAGGGGTTTGTTCTGAGGGACACTCTATCTTTATGGAAAACAAGATAAGGAGGATGAACGCAAAGGGAGTGAAGTTCTAAGACTCTCCTCGCAGAGGTAATGGCTACTAAAAACAAAGTTTTTCATGAGAGTAACTTTAAGGAACAGGAAGCCGCAGGTTCAAAGGGAGGGAGAATCAAGGATTTTAAAACTAGGTTCACATCCCACTGCGGTGGGGGATGTCTAACCGGGGGCTTGAGTAAAAAGATACCTTTGAGGAATGCTTTACAAAGTTTATGAGACATAATGGAGGAGTCTGCCAAGCCAACATGAAAATTTGAAATGGCCGCTAACTGGACTCTGATAGTGGAGGAAGAAGAACCCGAATGAAAGAGTTCGGCCAAAAAATCTAAGACCGATTGGATAGGAGCCACAAATGGGTCTATGTTCCTAGATTTTGCCCAGAAGGAAAAACATTTCCATTTGCTGGCATAAATCCTCCTGGTAGAAGATTTGTGAGAAGCTAAAATGATATCACGTACCGAATGGGAGATAAAGGGAAGCCTGGCTAAGGTTGGAAGTGGAGCAACCAAGCTGTGAGGTTGAGAGAGGGGAGAGATTGGTGCAGCTTGCCCGACTGATGGGTCAAGTGATCTGGAACTGGGTCCGGATGCCAGGGCTGCTCCAAGAGGTAATGGTGCAGGAATGGAAACCATATTTGTCGAGGCCAGTATGGAGCAATGAGGATCATCGTGGAGCTCAAGGCGGTAGCTTTCTGAATCAACTGAGTGATTAATGGAAAGGGGGGAAAGGCGTACAGGAGACCCCGGGGCCAATCGTGGATTAGAGCGTCTCTGGGAGGGTGGCCGGGAAGAGAGTGAAAAATTTGTGGCATTTGCTGTTCTGGGGTGTAGCGAAAAGATCGCAGCAAGGCTGACCCCATTTTTGAAAATTTCTTCCACTACTGACTGCTTGAGAGACCACTCGTGCGGCATGAGAATGGCTCTGCTCAGCCTGTCCGCTATGACATTGGACTTCCCAGAGATATGCATTGCTATCAGAAACCGTTGAGAGGAGATCGCCCACTGCCAAAGTCTGAGTGCTTCTCGACATAAGGGATAGGACTTGGTTCTGCCCTGCTTGTTGATGTACCACACTACGGACATATTGTCCGTCTGAACTGCAATCGTCCCAATGGGAAGAGAGTCCTGAAGGGCTTGCAACGCTAAAAGAACTGCTCTCATCTCTAGGACATTGATGTGCAGGTGGCACTGGAAAGGTTGCCAAGTGCCCTGGACCGTCCTGCCCTGAAAATGCCCCCCCACCCGATCAGGGAGGCATCCGTTGTCACTATAGCAACCGGGGGCGGGGGGAACGAAGGGTCTACCCTGAGACCATCCACCAAGACAGGTGTTTCTTGCATGATTGCATGATTGTGTTATCAAAATGTAGTTTGACATCGGGAGCTGCTGGAAGGACCACTGAGAGAAGAGCATCCATTGCAGGAGTCGCATGTGGAATCGAGCTAAGGGAAGTAACGTAATGGCAGCCGCCATGAGACCTAGAGTCTTCAGTACAAACTTGGCCTGAATTTTGTTGTTCTGAAGCAGGATATGAACATGTTCGCGAATATCTGAGATTCTTTGAGCCGTCAGTTTTGCAGAGAGTTCGACTGTGTCTAATATGGCGCCTATGAAGGTAATAGACTGACAAGGCGACAAGGCAGACTTTTCGAAGTTTATGGAGATACCTAGCTCTTCGCAAATCTGAATGGTGTAATCTCTGGATTGAATAAGTTGATGCCTGGTGGTGGCGGTAAGGAGCCAGTCGTCTAGATATGGAAACACCTGGAATCCTTGACGCCTCAGATGAGCCGTAACCACTGCCATGCATTTGGTGAACACTCGGGGGGCTGTAGTGAGACCAAAGGGCAGGGCCCTGAACTGGTAGTGACTGGCTCCCTGCTGGAAGCGGAGAAACCTTCTGGAGCATCTGTGCATTTTGATGTGGTAGTACACATCCTGAAGGTCTATAGTGCACATCCAATGGTCCTGACCCAAAAAGGGTAGAATGGACTGTAGCGTGACCATCCGAAACTTCGTTCTTTGAACAGACTTGTTCAGTCTGCTGAGATCCAAAATTGGTCTCCAGTCCCCTGTCTTTTTTGGTACTAAAAAGAACTCGGAGTAGATTCCGGATCCTTGCTGGTCTGCTGGGACTGGCTGGATGGCCCTTTTTCTTAGCAGTTTTGAGATTTCTAATACTGCTTGTTCCATTAGACCAGGTGGAACATCTGGAAGGGGCCTGTTTGGCTGTTTTGGGGTGTGGACAAAGGGAATTTTGTAACCCTCGGATATGATCGACTGTACCCATGTGTCTTCGGTAAGGGAAAGCCAAGCTTTTGGGTACAGTGATAATCTTCCTCTGACTGCCTCCAAAGGTGGACAGTCGGGCAGCTTCTCAGGGATGCTGGAAGGGTTGGCCAGAGACAGCTTCTCTGCTACCCTGATTCTGCGGACCCCCTCTGCCCCTGGGGCGGTGTCTATTGTTGTTCCCCCCCTGCCTCTAGGGGGGAACTCGCCTCGTGCGTCCGGCGCGACTCCGTGTGGTTTGCAGAACCACATTTTTCCACCCTTCTGACCTTTGGGGTATGGTCTGGATGGGGTGGAAAAACAGACTCCCACGGCAGAGAGAGTCTTGTCGTCTTGTTCGCATCTGGTCAAAGTATCCTTCACCTGAGGTCCAAACAACGCCGAACCATCAAAGGGAGAGTTGGTGAAGGACGCCTTGAAGGGGTCAGCAAAGTTACAAAGTCGCATCCAGGCATGCCGTCTTAAAGCCACACCTGTGCCTGCAGCCCTACTCGCCCCATCGGCCGCATACGAAATAAGCCGCATGGAGGAGTTAACAATCGAGTTTAGGGTTGCCAGCTGGGAGTTGATTTTGTCCTGAGACCCCACAGCTGTTGGATCCTGTAGTGTGTCACCCATTTCTTTGAGCAAGTCTCGTTGAAGATGGGTGAAATGACATAAGTAATTCAGCGACCGCATGGTAAAGGTCGCTGAAGAAAACATACGCTTGCCGTACCTATCCATGGTCCTAGATTCCTTATTAGGAGGATGGATAGGTACCGAAGGATCAGCCAGTTCCTTCTTAGTTGCTGCCGCCACCACCATGGCATCAACAGGGACACCATTGGTCAAAAACTGTTTATCAGCAGGGGCTGTGATAAATTTTGAAGGCCTCCGCGGGGTTGGTTCCATCGAGTCAGGGGCCGTCCAAGCCTTCCTGGCCACCACTTCCATAAGGGGGTCAAAGGGCGGAGACACCCAGGAGGTGGAAGGGCGAGAACCAAACACCTCTAGGTAGACCGACTCGTCCTCGGAAGGGTTGAGGGTAGACCAGTTCCCCCTCTGCTTGAGGATCTCAAGGATGTCATAGAAGGAGACATCCTCAGAGGGGGAATCTTGGGGACTCCTCTGACTCATCCAAGTCTGTATCAGATGTGACGGACTCAGGGGAGTCCAGATGCTTCCTCTTACATTTCCTCTTCCGAGGTGGCTCCCCTGACGGATCAGGGGTGGCCTCAGAAGAGGAGGATGCTCCCAATGGGGGCCCCTGAGGCATAGGATCTCTGCGGTCAGGGTCAAGAGGATGAGTAGAGACTGTAGCAGGCACTACAGTGGGAGGAGCTGAGGGAGCTGACCGAGGAACAGGCACAGGGGCCAGCACACTCCTCATGACCTCGAAAGCACCCCTATCAGGCAGAGAAGAAGGTCCCTGCTCCGAGGAGATAAGGACCCCTCCCAGCACCGAGAGGGATGGCTCCGTGGCCGATGTCAGAGACGAACTCACCTGCGCCGAGACTCCGAGAGGGAGAACGGGGTCAGACAAGGGTCCGATGCCACTCGCCCCCTCGGAGCCGACGAATCACGGCATCCGGATCCCTCCAAGGATGGCACCATAGAAGAAATCGGAGCCGACGACGAAGCCGAAATGGGTGGTATTGGCTCAGACATGTCGACGGTCCTAGCTCCCACAAACTCCGGCTCCGAACTCAAGGGAAGAGTCGGAGGAGGAATCGATGATGGAATGGGAATAGCCACTGTCTGTTGAGAAGGGCTATGAAGCGTCTGGGCCAGTGCCTGCGACTTAAGGAGCCTACTAACCACCCACTCGAGGTCATGGTCCGAAAGCCTGGAATACCGAGAGGAATGGGACCGGTGACTGTGCTCCGAAAGCAAAGGAGATCTCGGAGCCGAGTGGACCAACTCCAAAGAGGGGGACCTGGAGCGCTTACGGGTCAAAGTCGGTTCCGACAAAACTATCGGAGCCGACTGAGATTTTGAAGCGTCGGCTCTGGCCGGAGCCGATGCCAAAGCAGAAGTAGCACCACTGGTCGGAGGCTCTAAACTCGGAGCCGACGAGTGGGCTTAGAAGGCTTGCCCGATGAAGACTTGGCCGGGGAGCCTTCAGGCTTCAATAAGCCTCTCAAAATCAGTTTGTTCCTGTGTTCCTGCAGGACTCTTGGACTGAATGCATGGCATACGGAACAAGAGTCCTGCAGGTGCAGAAGGCCTAGGCAATACACGCAAGAAGTGTGACCGTCTGTCAGAGACATTTTCTGACAGCATGAGTCACACTTCTTGAAGCCTGAGACCTTGGATTCCTTAGACATAATGGAACACACCCAAACACCACACACACACACACACACACACACACACACACACACACACACACACACACACACACACACTACAGTAAATAAAAAACCTAGTTCAGTCACAGCACCACACCAAAGACTGAAACTACAAGTAACAGAGACTTTAACAAATTTACCCAAAAAACTAACTTGGCCCTAAGGCCTAGATATATAAGGGGAAGGAAGGGCCGGGGGGGTAGAAAATAGACCCAGAAGAGGACTATACAAGGCGGGTTACTCTAAGAAGGGGACAAGGGTATAAAGAACACTAACCTGAAATAAAAAGGGAAAAAATCTTACCCAAAAAGCTGATCTTTTTGAAAAATTACCAGAGCCGGCAAAAACGCAACCTCGCAGCTAAGCGGCAAACGAGATCTGGGTAGTTAGCGCCTAGCATTGTGGGATACAGGGTTACCTCGTGCCGGTAAAAATAGCTCTTGAGCTTTGGCATAAGCCGAGTCAGAGCCGAGGATCGGCTCCGAACCCATCCAGCAAGAATGAAGGCGAGATTGACAACTTAACATTGTATATTAACTTGTAGTTTCTTGAAAAATGAGTCAAATAAAATGTTATAATGTGTTTATGTCAAAAGAAAACAAAATGAAAAATAGATGCATGATTATGCAAAATATAGTTTAACATAAGCTGCAGCTTTATATTTCAAGTGTCTTACAATTGCACTCTCTCTGTTTGTACTGACAGATAGCCGAAGGCAAAGTAAGTGCTGAAGGAGCTAAGGGATGTTATGATGTTATACTATAATTAAAGAGTCTAGTTTCAAAATGCTGAAAAAGAAAAAAAAAATGTGCCAGGAATCTTTTGAAACCAGATAAGATAATATATTTTAGACCACGCGGTCTATGTTTTAAAATGAGAGAGAATCTCTAGGGATGAGGATATTTTCAAATGCATTAATTCGTTGAAAGTAATGTAACATCAAAGTTCTGCATGCATGAAATTGATAAGAAAAGGTATATATATATATATATATGTAGTGTTTTTTCCTTTGTTTTTCAAGACTGATTACAAAATCTTGGCAGGCAGTCTCCCAGTGCTGTTTATGGACTAAACCAGTGCTTAGCACATCCTGAATCGTTATTCTTGACTCAAGACTAAAAGGTAAAACTGTTACTTATTTGTATACTTAAACATTTGGTGCCGTGACTTGGATTCTGAACTTTAGTATTGCTGCAGGGCAGTGCAGAATAAATTACAAGGCCCCAGCATAGAAAGTTCTTCTGTGAATGCCACGCTGTTTTGCATGGGGTAGTCAAGGATTCAGATACCCAACTAATCAGGCTGTGCAAACTGTTACCAGACTAAATGAGGAAAATGGATTTGTGAAAATGTTTTTTTTCTCTCTCTTAGATAATTGTAGTTAAAAGAGTGGAATGAGTGAATAATTGTTTTGTTTAATGAGTTTGCTTGTTAGGCTTATTTATAGTAATAGTGGGAGAACCCCACAGAAAATAAGGAAAAGTTTATTAATGTGTATGCACATACAACAAAGAGAGAAAATTAACACAAGGAGGTGTCTTGTGTTGAGGGCGGTACTCTCAAGGCTAAAAGGTAAGAGGTATGAGAGAGGTTTTGTGTTGTTTAATGTAAGAGTGAAAAGACAGAAAAAAAGGTTAAAGTTAAATCAATTTCATGAGCCCATAGCACGTTGGGACATAGGTATGACTGTGAAAGTACCCTCAGAGGGTCTGAAAGAGTGGTTAGTTCTAGACACAGTGCCTATCTGTCTTGGTATCCTGATTACAGTTCTGGAGCTGTAAATTTTGAGCTCATGACAGAACATAATCAAGGGGATGCTGTGGGAAAAGGCTGATCGAAACCTTTCCTCTGCCATTGCATAACGACAGAATCCCTACCCTTCCCTCTCTGACTGGTGTGTGACTAGATGTCATTTTTTTTCTGAATTACCAGAATCTAGGATCTACAAGGTACGTCTTAATAGGGAAAATGGGGACAAAGTTAAGCAAGCAGGATCAAATCCCTGTTAAGGAAACACCTGCATATTTTATGTATCACAATTATGGAAAAGAAAGTTGTATGTGTTTGAATGAGTGGTTTCAGCTTACTACAAATTGTCTTGGTGAAGTATTTCCATTAAAGGGAACTTATGACAAAGATAAATTAGTGAAACGGAAGCGTATTTTGGAAGAAAAGAAAAACAAAATAAGTGGGGAACCAAATGGCAGTATTTTATTCTTGGTATACTGAAGCTCTTAAAAGGGAAAAGGAGTCAGCATTAAGGGGATTACAGGACGCTAATAAGAAGTTGCTACATTAGGTAAAGGAGGTCAAGAAGGCAGTACAGACCAGTAAAAAGGGATCTCTTTATCCTGTCTTGGCAGGTTTGGAAGAAACTGGGGATGGCCAAAAAGCAGAGACTTCTGAAGAGAATGATAATCCTCCAGTCGCTACTGCACCCCCACCCCCATACGTACCGGTATGGGTGGCTCCTGTACAAGATTCTGCTGTTTCTCAGACCCCTGCATTTCAGACAACTGTCTAGTGGACACCAGGTCAGCATGGTGCTGTTATATCTCAACCTAGTTCCCCTGTTCAACTCTCAACTTAAGAACAGGCATCTGCAGTTGAGGGGGTTTCTTCTTCTTCTCCTCCTTCTTCTTCGTTCTATCATTTTCAACAAGCTTCTACCTCTCCAACAGGAGCACTAGTGTTTGACATTCCTGTGGATCATCACACATGCTCACATAAAAGGATAGGACAAGAGGCCATTGCCTCCGGAGAGGATAGTTTTACACCTCTTAGAGAAAATTTTGGGGCTTACAGAGATCTTGTTCATCGCCCTTGGACCCCTGCTAATTTGCATAATATGTCTAAAAGTTTTCTAAATATTAGAGAAGATCCATTATGGTTTAAAGAGGAATTAAAAACTATAATAAAATTTTACAACCCGACTTTTAGACAGATTTAAACTAGCTGCTTCAGGTAGTTTCTTCAGATGAACTAAGAAAACAGTTACTTGAGAAGGCTGAAATAACAGATTTTACTCTCACAGGGAATGCACTAATAAACAAGAGGCTAGGGTTGTTAAATAAAATTACAGAAGTGTGTCAAGTTAGGACAGACTGTTCTAAGATACAGGCATGTAAGCAAAATAAAGGGGAAGTCCCTGCAGATTATTTGAGTTGTCTCAAAGCAGTATTTCCTACACATTCAGGAATATCAGACCCAGAAGAACAAGCTAAGCCAGTTACTGCAGAAGCTTTTTTGCAGGGTTTGCAAGCCCCTTTACACAATCAAATAAAACAAGTGCTTATATACTGGCACAGAAAGGGCTGGAAGTCCTTATTAAGTGCTGCAAATCACTGTACTGAGCATCAGGAAAAACGGAAAAAGGACACTGAAGATAAGCTGTTAACTTTGTAAATAAGGCAGCTAAAAGACCCAAGGGGACGGAACACAGGCAGGGGAAGGGGGAGAGGAATTGGTAGGAGATTTAATAAGAGTGCTGGTCAAGGGGAACAAGTTGCAACTGGTTGGCAACAATGAGCTGGCAGTGCCCCCCCTGCCTCATCTGATGGATCTTGCTTCAATTGCGGTGAAGCAGGACACTGGAGAGGAGAATGCCCACAGAAGCGAATGCAGAGAGTCCAAGACACCTGGACTGAATGGCAGCTGAATTATAACAATGCTGCATTTCCTCCACCACCTCCTCAAATTGGAAGCAGTCAGATATCACCGTACTGATTATGTCAGAGTAATAAAACAGAAATAAATCTTGATCCTTTGCTGCCAATAGATCAAAAGGGCCCCTATGAAGAAATAAATTCAAAGAAAATTCCTTTCCTGGTAGACATTGGAGCCACTAGGTCTATATTAAAAGTTATTTCAGACAGTCAAGATACCAGTATCAAAACAAAGCAAAGGCAGTTGAGTAATACATGCTACGGTTATGTATCGTGTTTCAGAACCTATAAACATTTATTTAGGGCCAATTAAAGAAAGGCATTCTTTTCTTTTGAGTACTACTGCACTGGTAAATTTGCTAGGGTGAGACCTGTTATTCAAACTGGGTTGGACTATTTACTGTACACCAGTAGGAGTGTATTTGTATGTTCCAACAGAATCTGAGGGTGAAGTATTAGCCATCTTAGCAGAATCTGTAGAACAGCCTTTCGAAGGTATATAGAGAGCTGAAAACTGCTACAGCATGTACCTGCTAACTTATGGGCGAAACATGCTAATGAAGTAGGTAATCCATCTAAACCTCTCCCTAGAGTTCCGCAGTATCCACTGAAACCAGACGCAGAGCAGGGAATCAAAGTTGGAATTCAGTCCTTGATACAACCAGGAATAACACTGCCAGCTAAAAGCCTTTGTAATACTTCTATTCTCCCTGTGAAAAGCCAAAAAAAAAGATACTTATAGGTTTGTGCAAGATTTGAGGGCTGTAAATAATGCAGTATTACCAGCTTTTCCTGTGGTTCCAAATCCAGTAACAATACTGAATTGCAAATCACCTACAGCAAAATATTTTTTTCTGGGATAGATCTGTGTGTTCAGCATTCTTTTCTATACCTATCCATCCTGAAAGTCAGTTTCTGTTTGCTTTTACTTATAAGGGACAGCAGTTCCCACAAAGATACACTCAATCTCCTTCATTATTTTCTCAAATTCTAAAAAAAAAAAAAAAAAAAAGAATTTGAAAACGTGACTTTCCAGGTAGGTCTGTGTTAGTGCAATATGTAGATGATTTTCTAATAGCATCTGTTTCTTTTCAGCAGTGTCATCAGGATATCATACATCTTTTAAATATTCTTGCAGAAAAAGGACACAAGGTGTTAAGTGAAAGATTACAGCTAGGGTCGTCTCAGGTACGTTATCTTGGTCATCTGATATCTCAGGATAGCAGGCAGATGTTACCATCTCATATTGAGGTAATAGCTAAAGCCTCATGTCCAACTACTCAGCTTCTGCTTAGATCTTCCCTAGGTATGACAGGATGTTGCAGACAGTGGATTTTTAACTATGCAGAAATTGCCAAACCATTGACAAATCTTTTAAAACAGGATACACCACAGCCCTTCCCTTGGGATAGTAAAGAGGAAAATGCATTTCAGAATTTGCTAACGCAAGTTTTAGCTATTGCCCCAGCTTTAGGGTAACTAGATTATGGAATGACTTTCATTTTATTTTCTCATGAAAATAAATGGATTTGCTCAGGCCGTGCTTGTACAGAAACGTGGGGACAACTATCATCCATTAGCTTACTATAGTACAGCACTTTGTTGCACAGGGATTTCCACCATGTTTAAGGATGATGGCTGCTGCCATTCTAGTCAATCTTGAGCAATCACTGGTGCTAGGGCACGATCATACAGTAGCTGTCCCTCATTCTGTATCAGCCTGTCTTGACTGCACGTCTAACTAAATATGAATTTACTCTTCTCTCTGATCCATCTATTTCTCTCATACACTGTCCTATTCTAAATCCTGAATATTTGTTACCTACTGCTGAGGATGATGAAAAGCACGACTGTGTGTGTGTGACTAATTATCTGCTTTCTCCTAAGAATGACTTTAAGGACAATCCTATACCAAACACTGAACTGGAATTATTTATGGATGGTTCCTGTGGAAAACATCGAAATGGAAATCTGGTCACAGGAATATCTGTCTGCACCAATAATGATGTTTTGCTTCAACAAAGACTAGAGGGCATAAATGCTACTAAGGTAGCTGAGTTACTGAGTGGCTCTACAAAGGGCTTGTGAATTAGCCAAAGGCAAAGTTGCCAAAGTCGACATTGACAGTCGCTATACTTTTGGTGTAGTACATAATTTTGGACAACATTGGAAGCAAAGAGGATTTTTAACTTCAGCAGAAACTCAGATTAAAAATTCTTTTTTTGTAAATGCTTTATTAGATTCTGTTTTTTTACCTAAATAACAACAATTGGCTAAGCTTCTGGTGTCATTCAAAGGGGATCCAGTATCTGTCTGCCTGGTACGATATGATCGACAGACCACGATGCTTTGCTAGAGATGGTCTGCACCTGTCGCCCCTGAGATTCAGGTTACTGGCTAAGGCTCTTGCCACCCCTATAGTGCCTTTTTTAGGCAAAGTTCAAAGGACAAAACCACCACCGTAACAGGTACAAGCATGGAAAATCTGAAGGTAATGCTACTCAATGCTAGAAGTCTAAACCTCAAAATGCACTCTCTCGAGGCACTTCTAAAAATGGAGAACATCGATATCTGTGCAGTAACTGAGACCTGGTTCAAGGCTCCAGAGAGCACCCCTGCAATACCAGGCTACAACTCTTACCACACTTTTCGGCTACCAAACCAGGATTGAAACACTAAAGGTGGAGGAGTGTCCAATTCACCAAGGATATTCACACCACCAGGTTAGCTGCCCAACACCATGAGTCTGAAATTCTCCAGGTGCAACTAACACTAGGTAAGACTGCAATCCAAATTGTAGCTTGCTACAGATCCCCCACCATGCCCCAAGATTCTCGCTACACCTTTCTAAACATACTGGAAAATATTAATATACAACCAAACACCCTAATACTGGGTGATTTCAACTACCCTGCCATTAACTGGGAAAACTATTCGTGCACCAACACCTTTGCCCAACGGTTCTTGGAATTCATAAATTCCAATGCCCTGGATCAACTAATCCATGGTCCCACCAGGGGCTACAATATCCTAGACCTGGTCATTACCAACATGGGAAATCGATGCTCCACACCTATGGTCACCCCCTCGTCAGGGCAGACCATAAGCTAATCACCCTTAACATCCACATCCCACCTCCACCCCCCAGTAAGGAAATCTCCATAAAAAACTTCTCCAAGGCCAACTTAATGCTACTCAAGTCAGAAGTTTCAAACTTCATGACACCCATGCAGACGGGAACTGAAAGTTCGACTGCTGAGTCCTACACTAAGGCACTGTACGAGCACATCCACTCAAGCATGAATCATGCCATCCCAAATAGAACCAAGATGCTCTCCTCCAAAAAAGGGAAGCCAATCTGGTGGTCCCCTGCCATAAACAAACTTTACAACAAAAGGAAAAAACTGCTGCAGAAAAGAGGAAAATCCCAGGATGCAAAAAACTCCCTTACCAGCCTCAGTAAGAAGCTGAGATCCCTCATAAAATCCTCCAAAGCTAGTTACAAAAATAAAATTGCCAAAAATTCCAAAGACAACCACAAGGCATTCTATAACTATGTCAAGAATCTAAATGGTAATGCTCAGATCTGCTCTGAGCTACAACAGAATGGCATTAAATATACTGATCCCAAGGATATTGCCAATATCCTGGCAGATCGATTCATTGCCAACTTCACCCCCCTCTCACCCCCTAAATAGCCCATCTCAATACTGGAAGATTGGCAAATTCCAGTAATAACGGCCACACAGGTAAAAAACGCACTCTCCAAAGCTAAGAATACAGCATCCATGGGACCAGATGACATCCCAGGCTGTGTACTACATGAACTACAAAATGAACTGGCACCTCACCTAAGTGTCATGTTTAATCATACCCTCACCTCAGGCTTCGTGCCCACTGAGTTATCCCACTCCACAAGGGTGGATCCACCTTCGATCCCGGGAACTATTGCCTCATCAGTCTAACGAGCCTGATCTGCAAGGCCACGGAAAATATTATCATGGAACTTATAAACAAAGACATTGGCAACCTTAAAACACTGGACCCCACCCAGTTTGGGTTCATGAAGGGCTGATCTTGTCTCCTGAACCTTACTGACTTCTTTGAATCAGTCCCCAGAGCCGTGGACGAGGGTAAGGCAGTCCACAAAGCCTATCTGGACCTCGCCAAGGCCTTTGACACCATCCCCCTCTCTGGAATCATAGATAAACTTACTAAGCTGGGCATTAATCCCTACGTCACTCGATGGGTTGCCATCTGGCTTACTGACAGAACCCACACTGTAAAAGTAGCTGACTCCAAATCCAGCTCCAGACAAGTGACAAGTGGAGTACCTCAGGGTTCAGTCCTGGGACCTCTCTTGTTTGGCATCTACTTCTCTGAAGTACAGGCCAACACTAAGGGACTCTGGCTAACAAAGTTCGCAGATGACTGCAAACTGGGAGCCATTATTGAATCCCCAAATGATGTGGATACTCTACAAAAGGGCCTTACAGAAACAGATGCTTGGTGCCAGAGTCATGGGCTCAAGCTCAATACCAAGAAATGTATAGTTATCCCCTATGGGATAAAACATGTACCCGTGAATTATCACATAGGTGGCAGTACACTAAACACCAAAAGTGTGATAAGAGACTTAGGGACACAGGTGGTCAGTGGTCTCACCTTCAATAACCACATCGCCACAACAGTCAGGAAATCCTTCTATGTGGCACACCTCATCACTAAGGGCTTTTTCATCCAGAAAAAAGGAGGTCATTCTCCCACTGTACTCATCCCTCATTAGACCCATTATAGAATACAACACCCCATTTGGTATGTACCTCTCAAGATATCTGCAACAACTGGAAAGGCCACAGAAATACCTCACTAAAAGAATCACAGGCCTAAAGCAGATGCCCTATGCTGACCGCCTTAAAAAACTCCAGCTATACTCTGTCGCATATCGTCAACTCCGAGGCGATCTCTGTTTAACATACAAGGCCATGTCAAACCCACAGCTGTTGGACATGCTACACTTAAAGAAATCTCAATCCCTCAGAGCCACACGCTCCAGGGATCTAAATCTTGTCATCACAATAAACAAAACATGCTGGAGGGATAGGTTCCTGACCCAGAGACTCCCCAGACTCTGGAATAGACTGCCCATACATGTCAAGCAGAGCGCCTCTTTGGCCCTCTTCAAAAGGAACCTTGATGATTGGACGGGAGAAAGGAAATTCACCCCGGGGATCACATCAGTTGCCCTGCTAGACAAGGGTCCAGGGAAGTAAACAGTGTGGGAAGAAATAGTTAGGGAATTGTTATGGCTAGGCTTGTATAGGCCCTAGGGCCGATAGCTTTGTACCAGCCCATGAACCTATAATTAGCAGTAGCTAAATGTAGTGCCCACCAAAAGGGTACATATACTGCTTCAAAGGGAAATAATTTGACAGATCAAGCAAGGTGTAAAAGGACTTTGTGCAAATTTTCACATGATGTTATTGCAAGAATTAAAAAAAAAGTTATCATCTTTCCAAGCTGATGCATCACATGGAGAATTTCAAAGGTGGCTTAAATGCAGTAAACCCACCTATGGGTTATGGCAACATCTGGACAGCTGACTGGTACTGCCTGCCTCCTTGTTACCTTACCTGGTAAGGGCATATCATTTACTGGCTCATGCAGGTAAAACAGCTTTATTTAATCAAATTACTCAAAACTGGTATGCCCCTCTTTGATACTTCAGTATGTTAATAATTGTACAGTACACCTACAACATAATCTTAGCATAAATGCAAACATTAATGCTGCATGCTTACTGCCATTCTGATCTGATGTGATGTACGGTTTGCTACCACCTGAAGAATTTGAGCAAACATGGTAATTTCGAGCAAAGGCCTGTAATTTACAGTTTATAGTGGTGACGGTTTGCATGTTTTCTGCACGGGTGGAAGCTTACCGATGTCACAAAGCAGATTCTGTAAGCTGTTAAAAAACTGTACTGAAATTTAGACATAGATTTTCTGTACATTGTACTATCAACAGTGAACAGGGAATTAATTTTAACAATTCCCTAACTAGAAAGCTATGCAATATTTTTAATAATAAATTGAACCTTCACTGTCCCCACCATCCAGTCATCTGGATTAGTAAAGAGGGTTAACAGAACTCTTAAAAATAAGATTTAGAAAATCTGTGCTGACACAAACTTTAAATGGCCAGAGACACTTCCCTTAGCCCTAATGAGTATGAGGAGTACATTAAATACTACAAGGAGACTGAGTCCCTGTGCGATATTAATGGGTAGACCCATGGCCCTTCCAGCTACTCCTCTTATGTCAAATGAAGAATTAACTCTAATGGATGATGTTATATTGTTTTACTGCACAAAACTTATTCATTTCTTACTGCAGTACCACAGAACTGTATGAAAAGCTCTTCCTCAACCTCCTGACCAGCCCTGTCACCAATTGCGGCCTGGTGATTAGGCTTATGTTAAAACTTTCCAGAGAAAGAACTGAGTCTAAAGTAGAAAGGCCCTTCCAAGGTGTTGCTCACAACTTTCACTGCCACCCTCTGTGCAGGACTACTAATGTGGATCCATTCCTCACACTACAAGACTTGTCTTGTGGGGGACCCATCATTAAGGCAGGGAATTCCCATGATTCCACTCCCTGCATTACAGGTGACATTTGAAAAGGATCTTAGTGACATGAATCTAACTTGGTGTAATATGACTGACTTTTCAAAGGTTGTGTCTCTTCAGCTTGCAACCACAAATCATTTAGACACATGCTGTGCCAAAAATGGAACTGTACAAGTGGGAACCAGCAAATGTAATGACACTAGAGATAAAAGTGTGCTGAACTTTTACACTTAAAAAGCTGTGACTGTGGGCATGGCATGGGCATGACAGAAGATTGCTACATTTTCGCTGATCATTCCTATCCCTGGTTGCCTACAAATTGGTCTGCATGTTGTTTTGTGGGCTATATTACTCCTGCTATTCAGCATTGTGAAAACCCTCCAGCAGGCAGACTGAGAAATAAATGGGCAATTCACTGGGCAGAGCAAGTATTTTCAGTGTTTACTCCTGAGTATGGAGTGCAAAAGACAATGCTCGAAATCATCATGCTTGCTTAAATTCTTCAGGAGGTAGCAAACCATACTTCACATCACATCAGGATGACAAATCGAGAAATGACTATAATTTAAACTATACTATTACAAAATCGGCTGGCACATAATGCTAGCTGCCAAAGGGGGCTCATGTGCCCTCATATGAAGTCATAGTTGTTCTTATATTAGTGACTATCATGATGAGCAAGAAAAGTTGGCCAGTTTCATGGAGCAAAGGGCCAAGGATCTGGACAGCCCAACTAAACAGTGGACATTTTTGGATGGTTAAGCAGTGCATTTGGTAACCTGGGAACTAGTATCTTACAAGGTATAATTGCAATAATTGGTATTATTTTTTAGTTGTTTTAATATTTTCTGTTCTAAAGGGGTAATTACTAAATGCTTAACCTCACCTGAACGCGCAATACCACTTATAAGTATCTCATAATAAACTTAAGGTAAATGAAAATTAAACCACTGCAGATGATGAATACTATGATGCTGAAGCATATTTTAAGAAGTTAAGAAGAATTAAAATATAATTCTGTGTATGTTGTGTGACACAAAGTGTCAAATGGGGGAGGACTTTTACAGAAAAATATTATGCCTCATGATTTTTCTTCACAAAATGCACATTAACTTGCAGTTTCTTCAAAAATGAGTCAAATAAAATGTTATAATATATTTATATTAAAAGAAAAAAATGTAAAATAGATGCATGATTATGCAAAACATAGTTTCACATAAATTGTAGCTTTATATTTTAAGTGTCTAACAACTGCACATTCTCTGTTTGTACTGACAGCTGAAGGCGAAGTAGGTGCTGAAGCAGTTAAGAGATGTTATGATGTTATACTATGCTTAAAGAGTCAATTTCAGAATGCTAATAAAGAAAAAAAAATGTGCCAGAAATCTTTTTAAACTGGATTAATTAATTTTAAGTTAAATTCATACCATAACTTGGCATCTGTGTTGTCCAGTCTCATTCTGAGTCACTCTTGGGTAATGGATCCAATCCTCGAATCTGACTCGACCACCTTCTACAGACTTCAGCTTCCAGGCTTGAGCTCTCCCCTTACCCATAATCCCCTGTACTAAGCATAGCTCCCTCAGATCAAGGGTGCTGCCTATTATTATTTATTTTATTTATTTATAATGACTTAGCACTTTTATTCCTGTTCTTGCACCTGTAGTCAAGGCATTTCATGATTTATGTGAACAGCAGATAAGAAATGTTTATAGTGCAAACTTTAAAGTTGATAAGAAGTGCTTTAATTTAACATGTCAAGAGTATAAAGCGTATAGAGAATTACAGTCTTGTGAGAACATTATTATTAAACAAGCTGATAAGGGGGGAGCAGTTGTCCTTATGGATAAAGATAAATATATTTCAGCTATGTCATTGTTGCTGTTAGATACTGTGGCTTTTAAATGTATTACTCCTGTGGATGTTAAAAATTGTGTGTCATATGTCAATATGGTGATTTATGAACTACAACTGAATGATGACATAGATATTGATTTGTTCAACTATTTGACTGTTTCCTGTCCTATCACCCCACAATTGTATGGCATCCCAAAGATCCATAAATCATTGTTGGACCCACCTATGAGACCTATCGTCTCAGGTGCTGGCTGGGTGACTGAACCCATCTCAGTATATTTACATGCCCAACTTCTACCTTTTCTAGAAAAATGTGAATCCATCATCCGTGACACTATAGATTTTTTTCTAAACTTAAGGCTTGGTATAGTATAGGTAGAATAGGTCTGACTAGTAGGAAACATTACCTTGTGACTCTTGATATAGTTTCCTTATTTACAGTTATCCCAATTGATACAGGAATTGAACTGCTAAGGGAGTTTTTGATCTCCTGCCCTCAGTCTGATTTTGGGAAGATCGAAAATATCTGTACCCTCATTGATGTAGTGTTAAGGAACAATGTTTTTCTGTTTGATGGGTCTTTATATCTGCAACTAACAGGTGTGGCTATGGGCACCCCCGTAGCCAACACCTACTAAATCTAGTGCTTTATCAGTGGGAGAGAAAGTTCCTGTTTTGTGATACCAATCCCTATAGAGAACATATAAAATTTTTTCAACGTTTTGTTGATGATTGCTTCTTACTATGGGATGGTACACTATTAGAACTGGATGAGTTTATGTTATTTCTAAACTCATTATCTCCTTTTTTGAAATTTAAAATGTGTTTTTCAGACAATACCATCACGTTCCTAGATATCAATGTAACTATTGATGGGGATATTATCAACACGAGCCTACATAGAAAGGATGTAAGTGCAGGGAGGTATACCCATGCCACCAGCATGCATGCTCCCCATATTTTAGAGGGACTGTAAGATCACAGTTCTGTAGGCTGAGTCGGTATAACACTGAAAATGATAAATTCTATAAACAACTTGATGACATGCTGACTGATTTTGCCTCCAGTGGGTATAGTGATGTGCATGTACATAATGAGAAGATGAAGTTGTTAGAGGACAGGGAGACTTCATTGAAACCGATTTTCTCTAGCTCTATATCTGAGACAAGGGAAGCTGATACTTTCACCACACAGGAAACATCTATAAGATACGTGATTTCATTTAATTTGAAAACACCTTTAATTAAGCAGATTATTAGTAACAACTGGTTAATTCTTATGGCTAGTGATGAGTTGAAAGCTAGTCTAGGCAATAGACCACACTTTGCCTATAGGAATATGAGGACTTTAAAGAGTGTCCTATGTTATAAAGACTTTCCTATCAATACCTATGTTCCCACTTCATCTAAATTTGGTACATTTAAATGCCATAGCTGCTCCTGTTGTGAAAATATTTTTCGTGCAAACAGTGACCATTTTGTGCATCCAGTAACTAATAAGAGATTTAAGTTTCACACATTTGCAACATGCATCACTACACACATAGTATATCTAGCCACCTGCGTGGCATGTGATTCCTTCTATGTAGGCAAAACTACACGGAAGTTGAAGGAAAGAATTACAGAACATAAATCAGATATTAGGAGGCACGTAGATAGAAATGCACTCTATAAACACATTTTGGATTGTGGAGATGGACATACATTTAAATTTAGGGCTATAGACTCTATACATCCTTCGGTTAGAGGTGGGGATATAAATAATGCCCTTGAAACTAAAGAATATAGATGGATTTTAAGACTGGCTAGTGACTCACCTCCTGGCCTAAACAGTATGGTTAGTATTAAACCTATATTGATTAAGCTTAGTAGAACTAAGCTGTGATTTGATCTATATTTTTCTTATCATTATTTTTTTCTTGTATTTTTATATATTTTTTATATATTTTTAAAAAAAAAAAAAAAAAAAATTTTGTATTAAGAGCTTTTAATATATGTCTTGTTATGCCTTTAATGTGGGTCATATGATTTTGGCTGTCGGTCATGTGACTATCTTGGGACCTATATATATTGAGAATGTACTCATGTATTTTAGTATTGAGAAAGGATTATTTCCGAAAGCTTTGCTCGCTATTAAAGTGGTTTTTTACTGACGTCCTGGTTTTTGTTTTGATTTATTTATTTATTTACATTTGTTGACCGGGAATGTCCGACTGGACACAGGTCCATTTTCAGCGGAGGCCTGGGGAGAAAAGCTCCACAAATTAAAATATTACAGACATAGTTACAGATGAAGAATCCTAGCAATTAAAATATTACAAACATAGTTACAGATGAAGAACATAGTACATTCAGTAGATAACTAGCATCTGTTCTATCCACGAAGTCATAGCAGATATTAACAATTGTTACAATAAGAAGTTACTGCCATATAATAAGCAGATAGGCATGGAAGTATCAGAATAACAAGGAAAGAAAGAAAAGGAGAAAAAGGTGAAAAAGGCAGAACCCCAGAGGCTCAACCAGGGACAAAGGTTCCTAAAAGTGCTACACTGATCCTCCAGAAAAGGATTTTTACAGTTTGGGGATGGATTGGAGGGATGGTGAATCAGAGGGAGACTGGACAGCACAGATGCCAAGTTATGGTAAGTACATAACTTTTTAAAAAATCTAATGTCCGTCTCGCTCTGATTCACTCTTGGGTCAGAGTCCCCAGCTACATTCTCTCTTGGGTGGCCTCAAGGAAGGATATGCCGGAGCACTGCCGAGGCAAAAGAAGCCTTGCTTCTGGAAACAATATCCAATTTGTAATGAGTCACACATGTAGAGGATTTAGACCAAACGGCTGCTACACAGATGTCATCAATTGAAATTCTAGATGAAAAGGTAGAGGATGTGGTAACAGATCTAGTTGAATGGTCCTTAGGTGAATTAGCCAACTTCACATTGTTCTTATCATATATAAAGGAAATGCAACTAGTAATCCACTTGGCCAGAGTTACTTTCAGTACTGCCTGTCCCAGGCAATTAGGAAAAAAGGAAACAAATAGCTGATCTGAATTTCTGAACTGTTTAGACCTGTCAAGATAGAAATTAATTTGTCTATGAATGTCCAGTAAATGCAACATATACTCACCCTTCTTGGAAAAATTGGGAAAGAAAACTGGTAACTGAATGACCTGATTAATGTTTAACTCAGTAGCCACTTTAGCTATGAAGGATGGATTAGTACGGAGTGAAACTCTGTCTTTGTGGAAAATTAGGTAAGGTGGCTTAGAAGAGGGGGCGTGTAATCCAGAAACTCTTCTAGTCAAGATAACGGCAACCAGAAAAATTGTTTTCCAGGATAAAAAAACTTCAGGTCACAATTACTAGTTGGTTCAAAAGGTGTTTGAGAGAGGCTTTGGAGAATCAGGGGAAGATCTGAAGGGGAAGTGGGGTCTTTGATAGGAGGCCTGAGGAAAAAAAAAAACCCTTTCAAGAAAGCTCTGCATAACCTCAAAGTGGCTACAGGTCCTGATGAAAGGTTCAAGTGGAAATTGGATTTGGCTGCCAGCTGAAGCTTAATTGTGGCAAAGCTGGATACCTCCTTGAATAAGGAAGCAAGAAAGAAGAGATGATAAGAACAGAAGCAGTGTAAATAATCAATGTTCTCTCCTTGCAAGCCCAGATAGCAAATCTGTTCCACTTGTTTTTATATACCTTTTTGGTAGAGACCTTTTGGGAAGCTAAAACAATACTCTTTACAGGCGAAGAAAACCTGGACCCCTTAACAATCACTGGAAATGAAGAAACCATGTGGTCAGTTTGAGAGTGGATAGATCTTGATGGAGTCTCGGACGCATGGGTTAGGAGATCCTGGATGTGCTCCAGTATCCAGGGAGGATACTTCAGATAAGACCAGAGGAAGGGGAACCAAATCTGAAGAGGCCAATAAGGGGCAATGAGGATTACAGTTCTCTTCAACCACTGGGATTTCTGAAGGAATTTTGGGATCAATGGAAGGGGAGGATAAGCATAGAGGAGACCGGAGGGCCAATCATGGAGTAAAGCATCCCTTGAAGACTCCCCAAGGGGGAGGATCAGTGCAAAGTACTTGCTTCGCTGGACATTGAGAGGGGAAGCAAAGAGATTGCATCAAGGATGACCCCAACAATCGAAAATCTGATTTGCTACTCTGGTTGAGGGACCACTCGAGGGGTGTCAGGATGGACCTAAGTTTGTCACCAGTACATTGGTTTTCCTCAGTATGTGAGTTGCAATGAGAAAACAGTGTGAAGAGTTCGCCCATTCCCAAACCCTCATGGCCTCTCTGAAAAGAGGGTGAGAATGGGTTCCTCCTTGCTTGTTGATGTACCAGAGTACTGACATGCTGTCTGTGTGAATTGCAATGGTCTCCAGGGGGAGAACGTCTTGAAAGGCTTGTAATGAGAGAAGGACTGCTCTCATCT
Source organism: Protopterus annectens (assembly GCF_019279795.1). Lineage (NCBI taxonomy): Eukaryota > Metazoa > Chordata > Ceratodontiformes > Protopteridae > Protopterus > Protopterus annectens. Next base: position 602,554,880 of record NC_056732.1, read on the forward strand.
CTAGGACATACTGATATGCAGTTTGGTCTCTAAGGGAGTCCACGAGCCTTGGACCATCTTCCCTTTGACATGCCTCCCCACTCTAGATGGGAAGCGTCTGTGATTACTGTGGCTGTGAGTGGTGGAAGAATGAATGGTCTTGTCAAACGACAGGTCGAAATGAATTCACCATTCCAGGTGGGTTCTGCAAACTTTTGTCAACTTGATGGGAACAGATAAAGACTGGTGAAGTATAGACCACTGTACAACCAAGATCCACTGAAGAACATGTATATACAACTTTGCTAGAGGAACTAACATTATGGCAGCTTCCACAGATCCAACAGTTTGAAAATCAAGCCTGGCAGAATGTAAAGGAAGAGTTAATGAAGTTTGGACTTGGTTTCTCAAGGTGACTATCTGATGTAGGGGCAACAATGCTATTTGGGTAACTGTGTTCAGCTGAGCCCTGATAAACTCCAAGGATTGAGTTGGCACTTGGTTGCGACTTGTTCTGATCTATTGTGATGTCTAGGAAATCCGAGATCTGGAACAGATAGTCTCTGGCATGAGACAGCTGATGCCTGGTTGGGGCAGTTAGGAGCTAGTTGTCTAGATACGGGAACACCCAAAAACCCCACAGTCTGAAAAGAGCTGCGACCACTGCCATGCATTTGGTAAACACCCTGGGGGCTGTGGTGAGTCTAGACGGTAGGGCTCTAAGTTGATAGTGACTGGCTAAAAGCCTGAAGTGCACATGACTCCTGGAGAGTCTGTCTATATTGATGTGATAGTATGCATCCTTTAAGTCCACACACCATATCCAATCATCCTTACTTAACAAAGGAAGAATAGATTGTACAGTAACCATCTGAAACTTCAATTTCTTTATGAACAAGTTCAGCCTGCTCAGGTCCAAGATTGGTCTTAGTTCCCCGGTCTTCTCTGCCACTAAATAGAAGCGGAGTAATTTACGGATCCTCTATATTCAGCTGGGACCTCCTGGATGACTCATTTTTGAAGTAACCTTCGAATTTTTAAGACTGCCAACTCCCCTCTGACTGGGTGGAACGTTGCGAAGTGTTTGTCATGTTTACGGGGGTGAAATGTTTAAGGGGATGTAATAGCATCTGGATATAATGATTTGCACCCAAAATTTTTTGTTACTTGGGCCAGGCATTTCAGTGCAGAGAAAACTGGTCCCCGATTACCTCCAGAGCAGAGCAGCCAGGAAACGCCTCTGGGGCAGCATCTCCCATTAAAGCCCCCTCCTCTGCCTTTGGAGAGGAACTCTCTGCGATGGACTAGGATGGACTCGAGACGTAAAGAACCAAAATTTCTTAGCCCCTCACTCATTCCTGGAGTAGGTCCGTTCAGGGGTGGAAAACTTGATCCCTACAGCTGACAGGGTCTTGCCCTCTTTCTCACATTTAGATCAGGGTGTCTTTAAATGACAATCCAAATAAAGAGGAGCCATTAAAGGAGGCATTCACAACAGATGCCTTAAAAGGCTCCACAAAGTCACAAAGCCTCATCCAGGCATGTTTGTGTACAGCGATGCCAGTGCTGGCCGCCCATGAGGAACCCTCTGCTGTTTGAGAGATGAGCCTTATGGATGAATTAGGAAGGGAGGAAGAGTAGCTAGCTTTGGAGAAATCTTCCCAAATTCCTCTGCTGGCATGGTCTCCACCAATGATTCAGAGAGCTCCTTGATCAGATCTCTCTGCAGATGAGTAAAATGTGCCAAGAAGTTAAGCGCTCTCAGTGTGAAAGTGGCTGAAGTGTAGACGTGCTAGCTGAACCTGTCTGTCATCCTATACCCTCTGTTTGGCAGATGGACAGTAGAGCTTTGTTCAGCTAGCTCTTTCTTAGTGGTGGCTGCCACCACCACAGTGCCAATCAGAATACCCTTGCAACAAAAGGGACAATCAGTAGGGGAGGAGAAAATTTCATCAAGTCGTTTAGGGACAGGCTCTACAGTGTCTGGCTCCTTCCATGCCTGGTGTGCCACCAAATTTATGAGGGGGGGGGGGGGGGCAAGGGGGCGGGGTCACCCAAGATGTAGATGGGCCCATTCTGAAAACTTTCAGAAAAATGCACTGCTCAGAGGTAGGATCTTGGGACAACAGACCACCTCTTTTTTTTTTTAATTTCTGAAATGTCTGCAAAGGATACGTCCTAGGTGATGATTTTGGAGATCCATCCCCTTTGTCAAAGTCTGTATCTTTGGTGAGAAACTCCACAGGGAAGTCTAGGTGCTTCTTTTTACATGTCCTCTACCAAGGCACCTCCTCCGTGGAATGTTCAGAGGATGTAGAGGAAGAGGTGGGGACTACCTCAGGTGGGAAATCCTGGATGCTCTTCAAAATAGGTTGACCCTGGACAGGATGGATGACAGGGCAGAGTGGTAGCCAAAGAGATCGGGTCTCTGTCAGCACAGAAAACCTTTTTAATGGCCTAGAAAGCCAAGGGACCAGGAGAACCCCTGCCCAACTCCATCGGGGCCGAAGCCCATGAGGAAGACCTGACAAGGGCATTGGTTCCATGGCTCCCAGACTGAATTGGACCCATGCAGTCGATAGCCAAGGCACCGAGGAGAGAGACGACTCTGATAAAAAATGGAGCCAGACATCCGCCCCAGATCTGACCTCCACATCCCGGATCCAAGACCTGCTCTGATACAAAGATCTCGGAGCAGATGTGGTCAAGGCAAGCGTTGGAGTCAATTAAGCAAAGGTCCTTGAGTCTGATGTCGATGCTCTTGGGTGGCTAAGGTCCTGGGGTTCCAAAACTGAAGGTTGAATCAGAGAAAAAGAGTCAATGTTGGTAGGGATGCTCATGGATCCAAGAAAATCCCCACCTGGATCTCAGCCCTGATAATCTTAATAACCATCCTATCCATGTCATATCTGAAAGGCTTCTGGGGGATCTGGATGAAGCCACAGACAAAGGGAGAGACTGGTGTGGAGTCTGTTAAGATTTTTGCCAGATCGAAGATACTGGAGAATGGTTCCCACTCCTCAGAGACTAAGTCCTAGGCTCCAAAATCGAAGTGAAAGGTAATGGTGAACTTGGCTTCTGATATGACCTCCTTGGATCAGAGAACCGACTAGGATCTGAAGGGGTCGAGGCACATAAAGATCTGGGCGAACCCAGATTTGAAGTGGATAATGTCCTTGGCGTAGGCCCAGACAGATCCCAGAGGCCTTTTGGAGCTGTTGGAGTGGAGCCCGGTCTTGAAACCAAGGAATCAGAACATTTTAGGATTTTTGAAGGAAATTCTGATAACACCCTAGGGTGCTTATGAGGGTGCTTCTTAGGGTCTGAAGCAGAACTTAGTACAGAGCGTTCAGAGGGGGGGTGAGCCCCTGGAGAACAAATAAAAGAGGGAGGAAGGATCCCTTTGAGAATCAACTTGTTTCGCCCATCGGCGATAGCTCTGGGATTGCACCCCTAACAAATGGCACACTGTGACTGTACGTGCATCGCACCTAAACAGTAGACACATCTATCATGTGAACTGGAGTGCAGAATTTTATGACCACACTCCACACACCTCTTAAATCCAGCTGGCTTGTCCACAGCAAAAAACTATAGCAAAAAGATAAGTACAACATCAACAACAACAACAACCCTATAAATCCTAGTAAGCTAGGAAATCTAAGATGACTCTACCACTAAGAACATTATAATAACAAATTCTACCACACTATTCTAATGATAAAGACTATAAGGACTATAGAGAAACTAGTAACCAAAAGGAACTTAACAGCTAAATAGAAAGAAAAGCTCGAAAGGCTACAAACTACTGCAGAAAGGTAGCTCTAATTCCAGCAAGAAGCGTCATGGGTGGGAGGAAGAAGAAAGCTAATAATTACACCAAAAAGTGATAGACTTATCTGAAACTAGCTGCTTGAGCAATGGAGAGCACATCCGACGTAAATGGCAGCAAATGAGATCTGGAGTAGCTGTGCTTAGTACAGGGGATTATGGGTAAGGGACTCGAACCTGGAAACTGAAGTCTGTAGAAGGTGGCCGAGTCAGATCCAAGGATCACATCGGTTACCCAAGAGTGAATCAGAGTGAGATGGACAACATCAGATCAGTACCCTCTGGCCTTTTCAGGCTGGGGGATGAGTTGTTGCAAGAATGTCTGTAAGACAGTGTGTACTGGTACTGAATGTTACAAGGTTAAAAGATAATAAATTTTAGACCAGATGGTCTATGTTTTAAAATGCATACTTGAGAAATGTTCAAGTGAAGCTCTAAGAGAAAATCATGAGGGATGAGGACATCCTTCAATACACAGGTACATTAAGAGTAATGTAATGTGAATGCTCTGCATGCATGAAATTGATAAGAAGAGGTATATGCACAGTGTTTTTTCCTTTGTTCTTTGAGACTGATTTGAAAATCTTGGCAGGCAGTCTCCCAGTGCTGTTTATGGAATAAACCAGTACTTGGCACATCTTGAGGCATTATTCTTGACTTAAGGCTAAAAGGTAAAACTCTTTGTTATTTACTTGTGAACTTTAACAAGATGAAATCCAAGGAATGCTACTACCAGAGACTGTTTCCCAGCAACATAAGGCTGAACTAAAGATACTGCTTGTGCACATTTGATTAAAAAAAACACAAAATTTTGTTTTACTTGGATGGACCTACTTTATTTGTATGAGTATATAATAAACAGCACTCTTTTTATATAGACTAGTGGTTTCAGCTGCATTAATAAAAGTCAATATCAACATGTTCATAGGTAGGTACTAGGCTATCTGCCAGAGGGCATTTTTAAGCCTAGCCAGAGTGTGTCGGCTTTCGACGCCCCATTGATTAATTAACTGTGCCTCTGTCAAGCAGAGCCAATTAAGTGATCCCAAGGGTGTATTTTCTGTTACCCATCCACTCGTCAAGGCTTCTCTTGAAGAGTGTTAGTGAGGGACTCTGCCTAATGTAGTTAGGAATTTTGTCCAAAGCATGGGGAGTCTCTGTGTCAGGAATCTATCCCTCCAGCATGTTCTATTTATTGTTGTGGCGAGGTTTAGCTCACTAGAGCCCATGGCTCGCAGTGACTTGGATTTCCTTAGGTGGAGCATGTCCATCAATTCTGAGTTGGACATGGCTTTGTAAGTCAGGCAGCGATCACCTCTGAGTAAGCAATATGCCACTGAGTACAGCCGGAGTTTTTTCAGTCGGGCTGCATAGGACATATGTTTGTGGCCAGTAATCCTCTTGGTGAGGTGCTTTTGTGGTCTTTCCAGCTGTTGGAAGTGTCTTGTGAGGTACATCCCAAATGGGGCACTGTACTCTATGATGGGTCTGATGAGTGACGAGTAGAGGGGCACTATAACCTCTTTACTTCTAGATGCGAACCCCTTATTAATTAGATGGGCCACATAGAAGGATTTCCTAACTACTTTGGCAATATGATTGTCAAAGGAGAAATGACTATCTACCTGGGTCCCCAGATCTCTTATTAACTCTTCTGTACTAAGGAGGCTGCCGCCTATGTGGTAATTCATGGGTGTTTTGTTTTTCCCAAACGGGATGACTATGCATTTTTTGGCATTTAGCTTGAGGCCATGACTTTGACACCAGGTGTCTGTCTCAGTAAGGCCTTTTTGAAGGATGTCCGTGTCAGCCGGAGAGTCAATTATGGTTCCCAGTTTGCAGTCATCGGCAAACTTGGTTAGCCATAGTCCTCCTGTGTTTGCCTGTACTTCTGAGAAATATATGCTGAACAGTAGGGGTCCCAGAACTGAGCTTTGCGGGACACCACTTGTGACTGGTTTAGAGTCTGACCTGGAGCCCGCTATTCTTACTGTGTGAATTCTGTCTGTAAGCCAGTTGGCAACCCATCTTGTGACATAGGGGTTTATGTTCAGGCTGGTGAGATTTTCTATAATAACCGAGTGAGGAATGGTGTTGAACGCCTTGGAGAGATCAAGGTAGGCTGTGTGAACCACCTTTCCCTTGTCTATGGCCTTGGTGACTGTCTCAAAGAAGTCAACCAAGTTTAGTAGGCATGATCTGCCCTTAACAAAGCCGGACTGGGTCAGGTCAAGTGTTTGGAGGTTCCCAATGTCTTTGTTAATTAGTTCCATGATGATGCGCTCCATAGCCTTGCAGACCAGGCTAGTCAGGCTTATGGGGCGAGAGTTACTAGGGTCAGTTGTGGCCCCTCCTTTGTGGAGTGGAATAACCATTGCTGTGCGCCATTCTATGGGCACATAGCCTGTGGAGAGGCTGAGGCTGGACAGCGTGTTTAGGTGGGGGGTTAGTTTGTTCTGTAGTTCATGCAAGACACAGCCTGGGACACCATCTGGCCCCACTGATGCTGTGTTTTTGGCTTTTGAAAGGGCTGTTTTCACCTCTGCTTCTGTGATTTCTGGGACATTACACTTTTCCGGTATTGTTGTGGGTCCTTTTGAAGGTTAGAGGGAGGTGAAGTTTGCACTGAATCTATCTGCCAGGATGTTGGCATTATCAGTAGTTTCAGTATATTTTGTGCTATTTGGCACTAGCTCAGAGCATATCTGTGAGTTGCCACTTAGATTCTTGACATAGCTAAAGAAGGCTTTGGGGTTATCTTTCGAATCCTTGGCTATTTTTCTTTCGAATATTCACTGATCGTGTGTGTGTGTGTGTGTGTGTGTGTGTGTGTGTGTGTGTGTGTGTGTGTGTGAGTGTGTGTGTTTGTGTGTGTGTGCATCAGTGTTGAAGTGGCACCCTGTCCCCACTGTAAAAATGGAGGGGAAACGATGCTCATGCCAATATATATTTTATATTTTTATATACATATATGGATATATATATCTACACACACACACACACACACACACACACACACACACACACACAAATGTTGATCAGTGAATATTATACTCTGAAGCTGGAGGCAGGCATCAGTCTTCATCTAGACAGTCGTGCATCCTCTAGGCATGTGGTTGCAGTATTACATCCTGGCTATTAAAGGACAGGACAGCTATAAACACCACACACCTTACAATGCTCTATTTTTTGTAATTCAAAAATAAGCTATCTAAAAGATAACAACAATATGTGCTCTTGTGGCAGCAGGTTTTTACAGAATACAGACACATAATATATATGTGAAGGACTTCACTCTGATACATCAAGCAATATCTCGCACTCTAACATTGCAGAACACATTTTGTGGCACTGATAAAGTCACTCGTCATGAAATCACATTCCTTATTCTTAAAATAACTGTCCCTTCATATTGCATATTCCAGATTTCACATGATCTATGTATCTTCTATGTATCTACTTTTTTTTTTTTTAATTATTGTTTTCCATGCAATTTGGGTATAACATAAGATTAATAATGAAAAGGAATAATGCTGTCAAAAGATGTTTGTGAATGGGCTGTCATGTGGCTGATTTTCTGCTTTAGTACTAATTCAAGGTATTTAATATGCTCTGCAGCATTCTATTATTTTTCTTTCGTAAGATATTGAAAGGTAGTTTTAGATTAGTAGGTTGTATAGTGTAAAGCTGGGTCTGACTTACAAGTCACGCCATTTTTCTGACTGGTTGGTTAAAGTCTGTGTTATAGACTGTAAATTCAGTTTCAAGGGATTATGATGTGGAAAGATACTGTTTTTTTGGGTGTTCAGTGTTTTCATTTTTTGCAGTGTGCATTGTGCTTTTTTTTTTTCTTTTTTCATTTTCTTAGTGTTAAAACAGAGATTTTGATTGGCTCTGAGTCTGCAGAGGATGGGGATAAATGTTTTTATGGTGTGAAAATGATGGTGATAAATAGTTTCTACATCATGTGACTTGAGACATGTACTTATCATGCCTTTTTCAAGGTACATTGCCAGTAAGTATTTATGTGGTTATCCCACTGTCCATCATCACATGTTTAGCTACAATCAAAGCATATCATCAATAGTGGATTTACATGCTTGGCACAAAACCAAAGCTACCAAAACTCTGCTAGAGAAAAACAATTTTGTTAATTAACTAAAGTATGAAAATTATACAAATTTCCATTGCTGTGTGACTGTACAGTTAGCGTATATAATAAAGGGGGTGACTGTGACGCGCCCACATTAATGACACAACAGAGCTTGCCCTTACAAAAATGATGTCAGATATGTTTTACTTGGTAGGTTTGCCACATGTTTTGTTGATCAATTTGGACTGGTTGTATTCAGCTGGTTATGAATTGACATCTCTTAGTGGACCTAGCAGAGCATCAATTTCGATGGAATCCTTACCAAAACTACTTTGAAAAGAAGTCAGTGAAAGGTGGCAGTGTTAGAGACTTAGGATATTCATTCTTCAGCAACTCACCTCTTTTGTTTGGATTGCTTGCCAGAGGACCATTTAAAATCTTCTTTGATGAAGCTCAGTATATAAACAATGCATCTTCTTAATGGGAAGAGGAAATTTGAAGAAAGACAGCATTCACCATCTTCATTTGTATTTGACTACTTTGCCACAAAGATTTGATCACAGAATGTAAAATCCTGCTGCGCTGCCTTTTAAGATTCAGTGGAAGAAAGTTAGGTAAGTATCCACTTTCTTTTCTTTGCTGCAGTTCGATCTGAAGTTGAGGGCTAAGGTTCAGCCCTGAATATTACAGCAACTTTCCACATAAAATCAAGATACTCCTATGCACCATGTTTTTAGTCTCGGAGATTCCTCGGCAACTGGCTTGTTAGACTGCTGTGCCTTTAAAGTTTTAATTGGTTTGGAAACAGATGTCTGTACAGTGTTTGGTTCCTACCTCACCATAATCACAGAAAGATCAGAGATAAAGGGAGAAGGCAAACTAAAGATGGTCTCCAGAGCAGAAACTGCTTCATGAACAACGTTCAATATGAGTGGTATGGGGCTGACATCCAAGAAGACTGACTTTCTCTCAACTGTTTTTAAATTTCTGAACTGCTGAGTCTTGACAGACTTATTTTGAGAAAAAGCCAATCTCAACACTACCTTCTCATATAATCTCATTGTAAAAATAGGGGTTGTAGGGAATATAGTGGAAAAGAGTAAACATCAGTTTTTGAAGTGGATGGGCATCAAAAGATTGAGGGTCTACACTGAAAACTAATGTCCAGGAGTATCTCTGTTTCTACATGTGAAATGACTCCAACTCCATACATTTTTATTTGCCTTAGAAGAAGATTTTCTGCATTTGCCTTTTTATTGGTTTACCTTTCTCTGATTTTATTTTTAGAAAGGTAAGTATTATGACTAGGAAAGGCAGAAGAAATGTGAAGCATTTCTAGCATTCTGCAAATGCTAATAAACTATTTACTCCTTATTAAGGCAGGCACAGTGAATAAAAGACTTCATATCATTTGTTTCTAACAAACAAAACAAACACCAAGAATATCCTTGGGTGAATAACAGTACTTGTTGGTGACATTCTCAAGGGATGCAATTAAGAAAAACTTTGTCCTGCTGAAAAGTTAGTTAAAACATAAGAATAAAATAACAAAGCTAAATAGAGTGATTACTTAGTACTGGCAGCAAACAATGGGTGTATGGTAAGCTTTATTAGTCAGGTTGCCTTGTAATGGCTAGACTGGGGATGCCACTCCCACAACAACATCTTCCTTTTGGGGTTTGACACGTTTCACCATTGCACTTACTATTTTTTTTTTTTTTTTTTTACTAACTTACTTCACTGCATTCTGCTGACCGGGTTAGCCCTACTGGCCTGCCAAACCCATTTTCAGAAGGAGACAGTGAAAATCATTCAATATAGCTATAGGTAAAGCACCAAAATAAGCACAGTAAGTCAGGTGGGGCACAATAACTGACTTGCTCAAGATCACAGACTCTGCATGTGGAGACTGTGCCAAAATGTATTCCCCCACATCAGTAACTCAGTCTTTGTCATTGTCAGTCTTGCCTTCAAGTAGGCACAGCCATGCTATCCAGCAGCAATATGTCTCAATAGTATGCTAATATTGGGAGCAAACCAGGAAACTGAGTGATTGGGTGGATAACCCAAAGTACTTTACATAAGCATAGGCAATATCACTAGTGTAATAAAAAAAAAAAACAATCTTTACTCAAGAAAACGACATTCACCATGTAGTCCTCTGCAAGTCAGCCAAAAAAAAAAAGATACATACACCTTATATATAAAACCAAACCAAAGGATGTAAAGGACACAGACCAACCATTCAGTAAAAACTGCAAGAAAAACTCGGTCAAGCTAGACTTCTCACTGTGTGACACCTTAAAAAGGGAGACCCATGAGATATATGCAAATGACCCCTTAAGAACATCAAGTGTTTCAGCTACATAGCTTTTGAACGTCCATGTACTGAATAGTTTGTCTGTGTGTCCTTTCTACTCCTTCATTTGGATGTTAGTAGTGATATTTTGCACGCACCTTAATCTTTATGGGCATAATCTGGGTTTAAAGACCCTGTGTTTCTGAAGTATAGGCTAACTATTCACTTATGCTGTGCTGACAAAGGAAAAAGGCCAAAACATACATGTCCACAGCTAATGGGCTTTGGCTTTATTGGCCTGAATATAACTATAAAGACTTAAACAATGAAAAAAAAGTCATGGGCATTCAGAAGCCATGTAGCTGAAAACTGCAGTTGCAAGATGACTTCAATAAATAGGAAGTTAGAAGTTCAGAGTTAGTAAGTGGGTGTGGGAGATGCAAAGTGTTGGCTTTCCCCCTTCTAATAAATACTATTTTCAAGTTGCATGACCTGAACTTCAACTCTTTGAGCATGCATGCTGGAATTGAAGAGTTTTGTGTTGTGATCAGTTTTTTATGATAATCAGTGCTGAGTAATATGTACACACACACACACACACACACACACACGCATATATACATATATATATATATATGGTTCCCATTCAGAAGCCTGAAACATCATAAGCCTGAAAATCAAAATCCTGAAACCAAAAGCCTGAAAATTCAGAATCCTGAAAACTCAAAATCCTGAAAGCCCAAAATCCTGAAAGACCAAAATCCTGAAACTCAAAATCCTGAAAACACAAAATAGACATACTGATGTCATTGTGGCTTTGCTATTGTTAGCCCTGTGGTGTTAGGTCATGCGTTGGGGTCAGGTAAGTGTGCGGTTGGTTTTATTTTAGGGTTAGGGCGGTTTAAGTGAGTTAGGGTTAGGCAGGTTAGGCATGTATGCAATAGTGACAAATATTGGGGTTAGGGGCGGTTTAAGTGAGTTAGGGTTAGGGCGGGTCAGGTGAGTGTGCGATAGTGACGGACCTTAGGGTTAGGGTTAGGGTCAGGGTCAGTTGGTAGATATTAGTGTCTTTATAGTGACATATTAGCATTATTTGTGTTTTCAGGATTTTGAGTTTCAGGATTTTGGTCTTTCAGGATTTTGGGCTTTCAGGATTTTGAGTTTTCAGGATTCTGAATTTTCAGGCTTTTGGTTTCAGGATTTTGATTTTCAGGCTTATGATGTTTCAGGCTTCTGAATGGGAACCATA